>NW_027514831.1:0-118259 GCF_048772815.1 Callospermophilus lateralis | reverse complement strand
ACTTGACACAATACAGTAGTTCTACGTTCTATCTCTAAGGTTTGTTTCCTCTTGATGTAGCCTTAAGCACAGGCTGGCGAATAACTCATTCAATGAAAGGCGTTGTTAGGCTGCCAAAAAACTACAGTCTCCTGAAATCAAAACATATATTTTTTTTCCGACCTTCCTGATACTTTCAAATAATGAGCAGTACTCCAATCAAACTTGGATGTCCAAGTTTCGTTCTCCTACGTTGAAGCATCCGTTTGCAGTAACAGTTTGAATTTTTAGGTTTCACTGCGTTTTCTTCTATATTGACAGATGCAGTTCGAACTCTAAATCAAACACGGTTTGTGCTAGCTTCTTGAAACTTGACACAATACAGTAGTTCTACGTTCTATCTCTAAGGTTTGTTTCCTCTTGATGTAGCCTTAAGCACAGGCTGGCGAATAACTCATTCAATGAAAGGCGTTGTTAGGCTGCCAAAAAACTACAGTCTCCTGAAATCACAACATAATTTTTTCATCCAATCTTCATGATACTTTCAAGTAATGATCAGTACACCAATCCCACTTGGATGCCCAAGTTTCGTTCTCCTACGTTGAAGCATCCGTTTGCAGTAACAGTTTGAATTTTTAGGTTTCACTCTGTTTTCTCCTATATTGACAGATGCAGTTCGAACTCTAAATCAAACACGGTTTGTGCTAGCTTCTTGAAACTTGACACAATACAGTAGTTCTACGTTCTATCTCTAAGGTTTGTTTCCTCTTGATGTAGCCTTAAGCACAGGCTGGCGAATAACTCATTCAATGAAAGGCGTTGTTAGGCTGCCAAAAAACTACAGTCTCCTGAAATCACAACATACATTTTTTCATCCAATCTTCATGATACTTTCAAGTAATGATCAGTACACCAATCCCACTTGGATGCCCAAGTTTCGTTCTCCTACGTTGAAGCATCCGTTTGCAGTAACAGTTTGAATTTTTAGGTTTCACTCTGTTTTCTCCTATATTGACAGATGCAGTTCGAACTCTAAATCAAACACCGTTTGTGCTAGCTTCTTGAAACTTGACACAATACAGTAGTTCTACGTTCTATCTCTAAGGTTTGTTTCCTCTTGATGTAGCCTTAAGCACAGGCTGGCGAATAACTCATTCAATGAAAGGCGTTGTTAGGCTGCCAAAAACTACAGTCTCCTGAAATCACAACATATATTTTTTTTCCGACCTTCCTGATACTTTCAAATAATGAGCAGTACTCCAATCAAACTTGGATGTCCAAGTTTCGTTCTCCTACGTTGAAGCATCCGTTTGCAGTAACAGTTTGAATTTTTAGGTTTCACTCTGTTTTCTTCTATATTGACAGATGCAGTTAGAACTCTAAATCAAACACGGTTTGTGCTAGCTTCTTGAAACAAGACACGATACAGTAGTTCTACGTTCTATCTCTAAGGTTTGTTTCCTCTTGATGTAGCCTAATACAGGGACTCGCGAATAACACTTATATTGAAAGGGGTTGCCAAACTTCCAAAAACTAGAGTCTCCTGAAATCACAACATACATTTTTTCATCCAATCTTCATGATACTTTCAAGTAATGATCAGTACACCAATCCCACTTGGATGCCCAAGTATCATTCTCCTACGTTGAAGCATCCGTTTGCAGTAACAGTTTGAATTTTTAGGTTTCACTCTGTTTTCTCCTATATTGACAGATGCAGTTCGAACTCTAAATCAAACACGGTTTGTGCTAGCTTCTTGAAACTTGACACAATACAGTAGTTCTACGTTCTATCTCTAAGGTTTGTTTCCTCTTGATGTAGCCTTAAGCACAGGCTGACGAATAACTCATTCAATGAAAGGCGTTGTTAGGCTGCCAAAAAACTACAGTCTCCTGAAATCACAACATATATTTTTTTTCCGACCTTCCTGATACTTTCAAATAATGAGCAGTACTCCAATCAAACTTGGATGTCCAAGTTTCGTTCTCCTACGTTGAAGCATCCGTTTGCAGTAACAGTTTGAATTTTTAGGCTTCACTGCGTTTTCTTCTATATTGACAGATGCAGTTAGAACTCTAAATCAAACACGGTTTGTGCTAGCTTCTTGAAACGTGACACAATACAGGAGTTCTACGTTCTATCTCTAAGGTTTGTTTCCTCTTGATGTAGCCTTAAGCACAGGCTGGCGAATAACTCATTCAATGAAAGGCGTTGTTAGGCTGCCAAAAAACTACAGTCTCCTGAAATCACAACATAATTTTTTCATCCAATCTTCATGATACTTTCAAGTAATGACCAGTACACCAATCCCACTTGGATGCCCAAGTTTCGTTCTCCTACGTTGAAGCATCCGTTTGCAGTAACAGTTTGAATTTTTAGGTTTCACTCTGTTTTCTCCTATATTGACAGATGCAGTTCGAACTCTAAATCAAACATGGTTTGTGCTAGCTTCTTGAAACTTGACACAATACAGTAGTTCTACGTTCTATCTCTAAGGTTTGTTTCCTCTTGATGTCGCCTTAAGCACAGGCTGGCGAATAACTCATTCAATGAAAGGCGTTGTTAGGCTGCCAAAAAACTACAGTCTCCTGAAATCACAACATACATTTTTTCATCCAATCTTCATGATACTTTCAAGTAATGATCAGTACACCAATCCCACTTGGATGCCCAAGTTTCGTTCTCCTACGTTGAAGCATCCGTTTGCAGTAACAGTTTGAATTTTTAGGTTTCACTCTGTTTTCTCCTATATTGACAGATGCAGTTCGAACTCTAAATCAAACACGGTTTGTGCTAGCTTCTTGAAACTTGACACAATACAGTAGTTCTACGTTCTATCTCTAAGGTTTGTTTCCTCTTGATGTAGCCTTAAGCACAGGCTGGCGAATAACTCATTCAATGAAAGGCGTTGTTAGGCTGCCAAAAAACTACAGTCTCCTGAAATCACAACATATATTTTTTTTCCGACCTTCCTGATACTTTCAAATAATGAGCAGTACTCCAATCAAACTTGGATGTCCAAGTTTCGTTCTCCTACGTTGAAGCATCCGTTTGCAGTAACAGTTTGAATTTTTAGGTTTCACTCTGTTTTCTTCTATATTGACAGATGCAGTTAGAACTCTAAATCAAACAAGGTTTGTGCTAGCTTCTTGAAACGTGACACAATACAGTAGTTCTACGTTCTATCTCTAAGGTTTGTTTCCTCTTGATGTAGCCTAATACAGGGACTCGCGAATAACACTTATATTGAAAGGGGTTGCCAAACTTCCAAAAACTAGAGTCTCCTGAAATCTCAACATACATTTTTTCATCCAATCTTCATGATACTTTCAAGTAATGATCAGTACACCAATCCCACTTGGATGCCCAAGTATCGTTCTCCTACATTGAAGCATCCGTTTGCAGTAACAGTTTGAATTTTTAGGTTTCACTCTGTTTTCTCCTATATTGACAGATGCAGTTCGAACTCTAAATCAAACACGGTTTGTGCTAGCTTCTTGAAACTTGACACAATACAGTAGTTCTACGTTCTATCTCTAAGGTTTGTTTCCTCTTGATGTAGCCTTAAGCACAGGCTGGCGAATAACTCATTCAATGAAAGGCGTTGTTAGGCTGCCAAAAAACTACAGTCTCCTGAAATCACAACATACATTTTTTCATCCAATCTTCATGATACTTTCAAGTAATGATCAGTACACCAATCCCACTTGGATGCCCAAGTTTCGTTCTCCTACGTTGAAGCATCCGTTTGCAGTAACAGTTTGAATTTTTAGGTTTCACTCTGTTTTCTCCTATATTGACAGATGCAGTTCGAACTCTAAATCAAACACGGTTTGTGCTAGCTTCTTGAAACTTGACACAATACAGTAGTTCTACGTTCTATCTCTAAGGTTTGTTTCCTCTTGATGTAGCCTTAAGCACAGGCTGGCGAATAACTCATTCAATGAAAGACGTTGTTAGGCTGCCAAAAAACTACAGTCTCCTGAAATCACAACCTATATTTTTTTTCCGACCTTCCTGATACTTTCAAATAATGAGCAGTACTCCAATCAAACTTGGATGTCCAAGTTTCGTTCTCCTACGTTGAAGCATCCGTTTGCAGTAACAGTTTGAATTTTTAGGTTTCACTCTGTTTTCTTCTATATTGACAGATGCAGTTAGAACTCTAAATCAAACACGGTTTGTGCTAGCTTCTTGAAACGTGACACGATACAGTAGTTCTACGTTCTATCTCTAAGGTTTGTTTCCTCTTGATGTAGCCTAATACAGTGACTCGCGAATAACACTTATATTGAAAGGGGTTGCCAAACTTCCAAAAACTAGAGTCTCCTGAAATCTCAACATACATTTTTTTCATCCAATCTTCATGATACTTTCAAGTAATGATCAGTACACCAATCCCACTTGGATGCCCAAGTATCGTTCTCCTACGTTGAAGCATCCGTTTGCAGTAACAGTTTCAATTTTTAGGTTTCACTCTGTTTTCTCCTATATTGACAGATGCAGTTCGAACTCTAAATCAAACACGGTTTGTGCTAGCTTCTTGAAACTTGACACAATACAGTAGTTCTACGTTCTATCTCTAAGGTTTGTTTCCTCTTGATGTAGCCTTAAGCACAGGCTGGCGAATAACTCATTCAATGAAAGGCGTTGTTAGGCTGCCAAAAAACTACAGTCTCCTGAAATCACAACATATATTTTTTTTCCGACCTTCCTGATACTTTCAAATAATGAGCAGTACTCCAATCAAACTTGGATGTCCAAGTTTCGTTCTCCTACGTTGAAGCATCCGTTTGCAGTAACAGTTTGAATTTTTAGGTTTCACTGCGTTTTCTTCTATATTGACAGATGCAGTTCGAACTCTAAATCAAACACGGTTTGTGCTAGCTTCTTGAAACTTGACACAATACAGTAGTTCTACGTTCTATCTCTAAGGTTTGTTTCCTCTTGATGTAGCCTTAAGCACAGGCTGGCGAATAACTCATTCAATGAAAGGCGTTGTTAGGCTGCCAAAAAACTACAGTCTCCTGAAATCACAACATAATTTTTTCATCCAATCTTCATGATACTTTCAAGTAATGATCAGTACACCAATCCCACTTGGATGCCCAAGTTTCGTTCTCCTACGTTGAAGCATCCGTTTGCAGTAACAGTTTGAATTTTTAGGTTTCACTCTGTTTTCTCCTATATTGACAGATGCAGTTCGAACTCTAAATCAAACACGGTTTGTGCTAGCTTCTTGAAACTTGACACAATACAGTAGTTCTACGTTCTATCTCTAAGGTTTGTTTCCTCTTGATGTAGCCTTAAGCACAGGCTGGCGAATAACTCATTCAATGAAAGGCGTTGTTAGGCTGCCAAAAAACTACAGTCTCCTGAAATCACAGCATACATTTTCTCATCCAATCTTCATGATACTTTCAAGTAATGATCAGTACACCAATCCCACTTGGATGCCCAAGTTTCGTTCTCCTACGTTGAAGCATCCGTTTGCAGTAACAGTTTGAATTTTTAGGTTTCACTCTGTTTTCTCCTATATTGACAGATGCAGTTCGAACTCTAAATCAAACACGGTTTGTGCTAGCTTCTTGAAACTTGACACAATACAGTAGTTCTACGTTCTATCTCTAAGGTTTGTTTCCTCTTGATGTAGCCTTAAGCACAGGCTGGCGAATAACTCATTCAATGAAAGGCGTTGTTAGGCTGCCAAAAAACTACAGTCTCCTGAAATCACAACATATATTTTTTTTCCGACCTTCCTGATACTTTCAAATAATGGGCAGTACTCCAATCAAACTTGGATGTCCAAGTTTCGTTCTCCTACGTTGAAGCATCCGTTTGCAGTAACAGTTTGAATTTTTAGGTTTCACTCTGTTTTCTTCTATATTGACAGATGCAGTTAGAACTCTAAATCAAACACGGTTTGTGCTAGCTTCTTGAAACGTGACACGATACAGTAGTTCTACGTTCTATCTCTAAGGTTTGTTTCCTCTTGATGTAGCCTAATACAGGGACTCGCGAATAACACTTATATTGAAAGGGGTTGCCAAACTTCCAAAAACTAGAGTCTCCTGAAATCACAACATACATTTTTTCATCCAATCTTCATGATACTTTCAAGTAATGATCAGTACACCAATCCCACTTGGATGCCCAAGTATCGTTCTCCTACGTTGAAGCATCCGTTTGCAGTAACAGTTTGAATTTTTAGGTTTCACTCTGTTTTCTCCTATATTGACAGATGCAGTTCGAACTCTAAATCAAACACGGTTTGTGCTAGCTTCTTGAAACTTGACACAATACAGTAGTTCTACGTTCTATCTCTAAGGTTTGTTTCCTCTTGATGTAACCTTAAGCACAGGCTGGCGAATAACTCATTCAATGAAAGGCGTTGTTAGGCTGCCAAAAAACTACAGTCTCCTGAAATCACAACATATATTTTTTTTCCGACCTTCCTGATACTTTCAAATAATGAGCAGTACTCCAATCAAACTTGGATGTCCAAGTTTCGTTCTCCTACGTTGAAGCATCCGTTTGCAGTAACAGTTTGAATTTTTAGGCTTCACTGCGTTTTCTTCTATATTGACAGATGCAGTTAGAACTCTAAATCAAACACGGTTTGTGCTAGCTTCTTGAAACGTGACACAATACAGTAGTTCTACGTTCTATCTCTAAGGTTTGTTTCCTCTTGATGTAGCCTTAAGCACAGGCTGGCGAATAACTCATTCAATGAAAGGCGTTGTTAGGCTGCCAAAAAACTACAGTCTCCTGAAATCACAACATAATTTTTTCATCCAATCTTCATGATACTTTCAAGTAATGATCAGTACACCAATCCCACTTGGATGCCCAAATTTCGTTCTCCTACGTTGAAGCATCCGTTTGCAGTAACAGTTTGAATTTTTAGGTTTCACTCTGTTTTCTCCTATATTGACAGATGCAGTTCGAACTCTAAATCAAACATGGTTTGTGCTAGCTTCTTGAAACTTGACACAATACAGTAGTTCTACGTTCTATCTCTAAGGTTTGTTTCCTCTTGATGTCGCCTTAAGCACAGGCTGGCGAATAACTCATTCAATGAAAGGCGTTGTTAGGCTGCCAAAAAACTACAGTCTCCTGAAATCACAACATACATTTTTTCATCCAATCTTCATGATACTTTCAAGTAATGATCAGTACACCAATCCCACTTGGATGCCCAAGTTTCGTTCTCCTACGTTGAAGCATCCGTTTGCAGTAACAGTTTGAATTTTTAGGTTTCACTCTGTTTTCTCCTATATTGACAGATGCAGTTCGAACTCTAAATCAAACACGGTTTGTGCTAGCTTCTTGAAACTTGACACAATACAGTAGTTCTACGTTCTATCTCTAAGGTTTGTTTCCTCTTGATGTAGCCTTAAGCACAGGCTGGCGAATAACTCATTCAATGAAAGGCGTTGTTAGGCTGCCAAAAAACTACAGTCTCCTGAAATCACAACATATATTTTTTTTCCGACCTTCCTGATACTTTCAAATAATGAGCAGTACTCCAATCAAACTTGGATGTCCAAGTTTCGTTCTCCTACGTTGAAGCATCCGTTTGCAGTAACAGTTTGAATTTTTAGGTTTCACTCTGTTTTCTTCTATATTGACAGATGCAGTTAGAACTCTAAATCAAACAAGGTTTGTGCTAGCTTCTTGAAACGTGACACAATACAGTAGTTCTACGTTCTATCTCTAAGGTTTGTTTCCTCTTGATGTAGCCTAATACAGGGACTCGCGAATAACACTTATATTGAAAGGGGTTGCCAAACTTCCAAAAAATAGAGTCTCCTGAAATCTCAACATACATTTTTTCATCCAATCTTCATGATACTTTCAAGTAATGATCAGTACACCAATCCCACTTGGATGCCCAAGTATCGTTCTCCTACGTTGAAGCATCCGTTTGCAGTAACAGTTTGAATTTTTAGGTTTCACTCTGTTTTCTCCTATATTGACAGATGCAGTTCGAACTCTAAATCAAACACGGTTTGTGCTAGCTTCTTGAAACTTGACACAATACAGTAGTTCTACGTTCTATCTCTAAGGTTTGTTTCCTCTTGATGTAGCCTTAAGCACAGGCTGGCGAATAACTCATTCAATGAAAGGCGTTGTTAGGCTGCCAAAAAACTACAGTCTCCTGAAATCACAACATACATTTTTTCATCCAATCTTCATGATACTTTCAAGTAATGATCAGTACACCAATCCCACTTGGATGCCCAAGTTTCGTTCTCCTACGTTGAAGCATCCGTTTGCAGTAACAGTTTGAATTTTATGTTTCACTCTGTTTTCTCCTATATTGACAGATGCAGTTCGAACTCTAAATCAAACACGGTTTGTGCTAGCTTCTTGAAACTTGACACAATACAGTAGTTCTACGTTCTATCTCTAAGGTTTGTTTCCTCTTGATGTAGCCTTAAGCACAGGCTGGCGAATAACTCATTCAATGAAAGGCGTTGTTAGGCTGCCAAAAAACTACAGTCTCCTGAAATCACAACCTATATTTTTTTTCCGACCTTCCTGATACTTTCAAATAATGAGCAGTACTCCAATCAAACTTGGATGTCCAAGTTTCGTTCTCCTACGTTGAAGCATCCGTTTGCAGTAACAGTTTGAATTTTTAGGTTTCACTCTGTTTTCTTCTATATTGACAGATGCAGTTAGAACTCTAAATCAAACACGGTTTGTGTTAGCTTCTTGAAACGTGACACGATACAGTAGTTCTACGTTCTATCTCTAAGGTTTGTTTCCTCTTGATGTAGCCTAATACAGGGACTCGCGAATAACACTTATATTGAAAGGGGTTGCCAAACTTCCAAAAACTAGAGTCTCCTGAAATCTCAACATACATTTTTTTCATCCAATCTTCATGATACTTTCAAGTAATGATCAGTACACCAATCCCACTTGGATTCCCAAGTATCGTTCTCCTACGTTGAAGCATCCGTTTGCAGTAACAGTTTCAATTTTTAGGTTTCACTCTGTTTTCTCCTATATTGACAGATGCAGTTCGAACTCTAAATCAAACACGGTTTGTGCTAGCTTCTTGAAACTTGACACAATACAGTAGTTCTACGTTCTATCTCTAAGGTTTGTTTCCTCTTGATGTAGCCTTAAGCACAGGCTGGCGAATAACTCATTCAATGAAAGGCGTTGTTAGGCTGCCAAAAAACTACAGTCTCCTGAAATCACAACATATATTTTTTTTCCGACCTTCCTGATACTTTCAAATAATGAGCAGTACTCCAATCAAACTTGGATGTCCAAGTTTCGTTCTCCTACGTTGAAGCATCCGTTTGCAGTAACAGTTTGAATTTTTAGGTTTCACTGCGTTTTCTTCTATATTGACAGATGCAGTTCGAACTCTAAATCAAACACGGTTTGTGCTAGCTTCTTGAAACTTGACACAATACAGTAGTTCTACGTTCTATCTCTAAGGTTTGTTTCCTCTTGATGTAGCCTTAAGCACAGGCTGGCGAATAACTCATTCAATGAAAGGCGTTGTTAGGCTGCCAAAAAACTACAGTCTCCTGAAATCACAACATAATTTTTTCATCCAATCTTCATGATACTTTCAAGTAATGATCAGTACACCAATCCCACTTGGATGCCCAAGTTTCGTTCTCCTACGTTGAAGCATCCGTTTGCAGTAACAGTTTGAATTTTTAGGTTTCACTCTGTTTTCTCCTATATTGACAGATGCAGTTCGAACTCTAAATCAAACACGGTTTGTGCTAGCTTCTTGAAACTTGACACAATACAGTAGTTCTACGTTCTATCTCTAAGGTTTGTTTCCTCTTGATGTAGCCTTAAGCACAGGCTGGCGAATAACTCATTCAATGAAAGGCGTTGTTAGGCTGCCAAAAAACTACAGTCTCCTGAAATCACAACATATATTTTTTTTCCGACCTTCCTGATACTTTCAAATAATGAGCAGTACTCCAATCAAACTTGGATGTCCAAGTTTCGTTCTCCTACGTTGAAGCATCCGTTTGCAGTAACAGTTTGAATTTTTAGGTTTCACTCTGTTTTCTTCTATATTGACAGATGCAGTTAGAACTCTAAATCAAACAAGGTTTGTGCTAGCTTCTTGAAACGTGACACAATACAGTAGTTCTACGTTCTATCTCTAAGGTTTGTTTCCTCTTGATGTAGCCTAATACAGGGACTCGCGAATAACACTTATATTGAAAGGGGTTGTCAAACTTCCAAAAACTAGAGTCTCCTGAAATCTCAACATACATTTTTTCATCCAATCTTCATGATACTTTCAAGTAATGATCAGTACACCAATCCCACTTGGATGCCCAAGTATCGTTCTCCTACGTTGAAGCATCCGTTTGCAGTAACAGTTTGAATTTTTAGGTTTCACTCTGTTTTCTCCTATATTGACAGATGCAGTTCGAACTCTAAATCAAACACGGTTTGTGCTAGCTTCTTGAAACTTGACACAATACAGTAGTTCTACGTTCTATCTCTAAGGTTTGTTTCCTCTTGATGTAGCCTTAAGCACAGGCTGGCGAATAACTCATTCAATGAAAGGCGTTGTTAGGCTGCCAAGAAACTACAGTCTCCTGAAATCACAACATACATTTTTTCATCCAATCTTCATGATACTTTCAAGTAATGATCAGTACACCAATCCCACTTGGATGCCCAAGTATCGTTCTCCTACGTTGAAGCATCCGTTTGCAGTAACAGTTTGAATTTTTAGGTTTCACTCTGTTTTCTCCTATATTGACAGATGCAGTTCGAACTCTAAATCAAACACGGTTTGTGCTAGCTTCTTGAAACTTGACACAATACAGTAGTTCTACGTTCTATCTCTAAGGTTTGTTTCCTCTTGATGTAGCCTTAAGCACAGGCTGGCGAATAACTCATTCAATGAAAGGCGTTGTTAGGCTGCCAAGAAACTACAGTCTCCTGAAATCTCAACATACATTTTTTCATCCAATCTTCATGATACTTTCAAGTAATGATCAGTACACCAATCCCACATGGATGCCCAAGTATCGTTCTCCTACGTTGAAGCATCCGTTTGCAGTAACAGTTTGAATTTTTAGGTTTCACTCTGTTTTCTCCTATATTGACAGATGCAGTTCGAACTCTAAATCAAACACGGTTTGTGCTAGCTTCTTGAAACTTGACACAATACAGTAGTTCTACGTTCTATCTCTAAGGTTTGTTTCCTCTTGATGTAGCCTTAAGCACAGGCTGGCGAATAACTCATTCAATGAAAGGCGTTGTTAGGCTGCCAAAAAACTACAGTCTCCTGAAATCACAACCTATATTTTTTTTCCGACCTTCCTGATACTTTCAAATAATGAGCAGTACTCCAATCAAACTTGGATGTCCAAGTTTCGTTCTCCTACGTTGAAGCATCCGTTTGCAGTAACAGTTTGAATTTTTAGGTTTCACTCTGTTTTCTTCTATATTGACAGATGCAGTTAGAACTCTAAATGAAACACGGTTTGTGCTAGCTTCTTGAAACGTGACACGATACAGTAGTTCTACGTTCTATCTCTAAGGTTTGTTTCCTCTTGATGTAGCCTAATACAGGGACTCGCGAATAACACTTATATTGAAAGGGGTTGCCAAACTTCCAAAAACTAGAGTCTCCTGAAATCACAACATACATTTTTTCATCCAATCTTCATGATACTTTCAAGTAATGATCAGTACACCAATCCCACTTGGATGCCCAAGTATCGTTCTCCTACGTTGAAGCATCCGTTTGCAGTAACAGTTTGAATTTTTAGGTTTCACTCTGTTTTCTCCTATATTGACAGATGCAGTTCGAACTCTAAATCAAACACGGTTTGTGCTAGCTTCTTGAAACTTGACACAATACAGTAGTTCTACGTTCTATCTCTAAGGTTTGTTTCCTCTTGATGTAGCCTTAAGCACAGGCTGGCGAATAACTCATTCAATGAAAGGCGTTGTTAGGCTGCCAAAAAACTACAGTCTCCTGAAATCACAACATACATTTTTTCATCCAATCTTCATGATACTTTCAAGGAATGATCAGTACACCAATCCCACTTGGATGCCCAAGTTTCGTTCTCCTACGTTGAAGCATCCGTTTGCAGTAACAGTTTGAATTTTTAGGTTTCACTCTGTTTTCTCCTATATTGACAGATGCAGTTCGAACTCTAAATCAAACACGGTTTGTGCTAGCTTCTTGAAACTTGACACAATACAGTAGTTCTACGTTCTATCTCTAAGGTTTGTTTCCTCTTGATGTAGCCTTAAGCACAGGCTGGCGAATAACTCATTCAATGAAAGGCGTTGTTAGGCTGCCAAAAAACTACAGTCTCCTGAAATCACAACATACATTTTTTCATCCAATCTTCATGATACTTTCAAGTAATGATCAGTACACCATCCCACTTGGATGCCCAAGTTTCGTTCTCCTACGTTGAAGCATCCGTTTGCAGTAACAGTTTGAATTTTTAGGTTTCACTCTGTTTTCTCCTATATTGACAGATGCAGTTCGAACTCTAAATCAAACACGGTTTGTGCTAGCTTCTTGAAACTTGACACAATACAGTAGTTCTACGTTCTATCTCTAAGGTTTGTTTCCTCTTGATGTAGCCTTAAGCACAGGCTGGCGAATAACTCATTCAATGAAAGGCGTTGTTAGGCTGCCAAAAAACTACAGTCTCCTGAAATCACAACATATATTTTTTTTCCGACCTTCCTGATACTTTCAAATAATGAGCAGTACTCCAATCAAACTTGGATGTCCAAGTTTCGTTCTCCTACGTTGAAGCATCCGTTTGCAGTAACAGTTTGAATTTTTAGGTTTCACTCTGTTTTCTTCTATATTGACAGATGCAGTTAGAACTCTAAATCAAACAAGGTTTGTGCTAGCTTCTTGAAACGTGACACAATACAGTAGTTCTACGTTCTATCTCTAAGGTTTGTTTCCTCTTGATGTAGCCTAATACAGGGA
Source organism: Callospermophilus lateralis (assembly GCF_048772815.1). Taxonomy (NCBI): domain Eukaryota; kingdom Metazoa; phylum Chordata; class Mammalia; order Rodentia; family Sciuridae; genus Callospermophilus; species Callospermophilus lateralis. The sequence continues at coordinate 105,301 of NW_027514831.1, read as the reverse complement.
CTCGCGAATAACACTTATATTGAAAGGGGTTGTCAAACTTCCAAAAACTAGAGTCTCCTGAAATCTCAACATACATTTTTTCATCCAATCTTCATGATACTTTCAAGTAATGATCAGTACACCAATCCCACTTGGATGCCCAAGTATCGTTCTCCTACGTTGAAGCATCCGTTTGCAGTAACAGTTTGAATTTTTAGGTTTCACTCTGTTTTCTCCTATATTGACAGATGCAGTTCGAACTCTAAATCAAACACGGTTTGTGCTAGCTTCTTGAAACTTGACACAATACAGTAGTTCTACGTTCTATCTCTAAGGTTTGTTTCCTCTTGATGTAGCCTTAAGCACAGGCTGGCGAATAACTCATTCAATGAAAGGCGTTGTTAGGCTGCCAAGAAACTACAGTCTCCTGAAATCACAACATACATTTTTTCATCCAATCTTCATGATACTTTCAAGTAATGATCAGTACACCAATCCCACTTGGATGCCCAAGTATCGTTCTCCTACGTTGAAGCATCCGTTTGCAGTAACAGTTTGAATTTTTAGGTTTCACTCTGTTTTCTCCTATATTGACAGATGCAGTTCGAACTCTAAATCAAACACGGTTTGTGCTAGCTTCTTGAAACTTGACACAATACAGTAGTTCTACGTTCTATCTCTAAGGTTTGTTTCCTCTTGATGTAGCCTTAAGCACAGGCTGGCGAATAACTCATTCAATGAAAGGCGTTGTTAGGCTGCCAAGAAACTACAGTCTCCTGAAATCTCAACATACATTTTTTCATCCAATCTTCATGATACTTTCAAGTAATGATCAGTACACCAATCCCACTTGGATGCCCAAGTATCGTTCTCCTACGTTGAAGCATCCGTTTGCAGTAACAGTTTGAATTTTTAGGTTTCACTCTGTTTTCTCCTATATTGACAGATGCAGTTCGAACTCTAAATCAAACACGGTTTGTGCTAGCTTCTTGAAACTTGACACAATACAGTAGTTCTACGTTCTATCTCTAAGGTTTGTTTCCTCTTGATGTAGCCTTAAGCACAGGCTGGCGAATAACTCATTCAATGAAAGGCGTTGTTAGGCTGCCAAAAAACTACAGTCTCCTGAAATCACAACATATATTTTTTTTCCGACCTTCCTGATACTTTCAAATAATGAGCAGTACTCCAATCAAACTTGGATGTCCAAGTTTCGTTCTCCTACGTTGAAGCATCCGTTTGCAGTAACAGTTTGAATTTTTAGGTTTCACTCTGTTTTCTTCTATATTGACAGATGCAGTTAGAACTCTAAATCAAACAAGGTTTGTGCTAGCTTCTTGAAACGTGACACAATACAGTAGTTCTACGTTCTATCTCTAAGGTTTGTTTCCTCTTGATGTAGCCTAATACAGGGACTCGCGAATAACACTTATATTGAAAGGGGTTGCCAAACTTCCAAAAACTAGAGTCTCCTGAAATCTCAACATACATTTTTTCATCCAATCTTCATGATACTTTCAAGTAATGATCAGTACACCAATCCCACTTGGATGCCCAAGTATCGTTCTCCTACGTTGAAGCATCCGTTTGCAGTAACAGTTTGAATTTTTAGGTTTCACTCTGTTTTCTCCTATATTGACAGATGCAGTTCGAACTCTAAATCAAACACGGTTTGTGCTAGCTTCTTGAAACTTGACACAATACAGTAGTTCTACGTTCTATCTCTAAGGTTTGTTTAATCTTGATGTAGCCTTAAGCACAGGCTGGCGAATAACTCATTCAATGAAAGGCGTTGTTAGGCTGCCAAAAAACTACAGTCTCCTGAAATCACAACATACATTTTTTCATCCAATCTTCATGATACTTTCAAGTAATGATCAGTACACCAATCCCACTTGGATGCCCAAGTTTCGTTCTCCTACGTTGAAGCATCCGTTTGCAGTAACAGTTTGAATTTTATGTTTCACTCTGTTTTCTCCTATATTGACAGATGCAGTTCGAACTCTAAATCAAACACGGTTTGTGCTAGCTTCTTGAAACTTGACACAATACAGTAGTTCTACGTTCTATCTCTAAGGTTTGTTTCCTCTTGATGTAGCCTTAAGCACAGGCTGGCGAATAACTCATTCAATGAAAGGCGTTGTTAGGCTGCCAAAAAACTACAGTCTCCTGAAATCACAACCTATATTTTTTTTCCGACCTTCCTGATACTTTCAAATAATGAGCAGTACTCCAATCAAACTTGGATGTCCAAGTTTCGTTCTCCTACGTTGAAGCATCCGTTTGCAGTAACAGTTTGAATTTTTAGGTTTCACTCTGTTTTCTTCTATATTGACAGATGCAGTTAGAACTCTAAATCAAACACGGTTTGTGTTAGCTTCTTGAAACGTGACACGATACAGTAGTTCTACGTTCTATCTCTAAGGTTTGTTTCCTCTTGATGTAGCCTAATACAGGGACTCGCGAATAACACTTATATTGAAAGGGGTTGCCAAACTTCCAAAAACTAGAGTCTCCTGAAATCTCAACATACATTTTTTTCATCCAATCTTCATGATACTTTCAAGTAATGATCAGTACACCAATCCCACTTGGATGCCCAAGTATCGTTCTCCTACGTTGAAGCATCCGTTTGCAGTAACAGTTTCAATTTTTAGGTTTCACTCTGTTTTCTCCTATATTGACAGATGCAGTTCGAACTCTAAATCAAACACGGTTTGTGCTAGCTTCTTGAAACTTGACACAATACAGTAGTTCTACGTTCTATCTCTAAGGTTTGTTTCCTCTTGATGTAGCCTTAAGCACAGGCTGGCGAATAACTCATTCAATGAAAGGCGTTGTTAGGCTGCCAAAAAACTACAGTCTCCTGAAATCACAACATATATTTTTTTTCCGACCTTCCTGATACTTTCAAATAATGAGCAGTACTCCAATCAAACTTGGATGTCCAAGTTTCGTTCTCCTACGTTGAAGCATCCGTTTGCAGTAACAGTTTGAATTTTTAGGTTTCACTGCGTTTTCTTCTATATTGACAGATGCAGTTCGAACTCTAAATCAAACACGGTTTGTGCTAGCTTCTTGAAACTTGACACAATACAGTAGTTCTACGTTCTATCTCTAAGGTTTGTTTCCTCTTGATGTAGCCTTAAGCACAGGCTGGCGAATAACTCATTCAATGAAAGGCGTTGTTAGGCTGCCAAAAAACTACAGTCTCCTGAAATCACAACATAATTTTTTCATCCAATCTTCATGATACTTTCAAGTAATGATCAGTACACCAATCCCACTTGGATGCCCAAGTTTCGTTCTCCTACGTTGAAGCATCCGTTTGCAGTAACAGTTTGAATTTTTAGGTTTCACTCTGTTTTCTCCTATATTGACAGATGCAGTTCGAACTCTAAATCAAACACGGTTTGTGCTAGCTTCTTGAAACTTGACACAATACAGTAGTTCTACGTTCTATCTCTAAGGTTTGTTTCCTCTTGATGTAGCCTTAAGCACAGGCTGGCGAATAACTCATTCAATGAAAGGCGTTGTTAGGCTGCCAAAAAACTACAGTCTCCTGAAATCACAACATATATTTTTTTTCCGACCTTCCTGATACTTTCAAATAATGAGCAGTACTCCAATCAAACTTGGATGTCCAAGTTTCGTTCTCCTACGTTGAAGCATCCGTTTGCAGTAACAGTTTGAATTTTTAGGTTTCACTCTGTTTTCTTCTATATTGACAGATGCAGTTAGAACTCTAAATCAAACAAGGTTTGTGCTAGCTTCTTGAAACGTGACACAATACAGTAGTTCTACGTTCTATCTCTAAGGTTTGTTTCCTCTTGAGGTAGCCTAATACAGGGACTCGCGAATAACACTTATATTGAAAGGGGTTGTCAAACTTCCAAAAACTAGAGTCTCCTGAAATCTCAACATACATTTTTTCATCCAATCTTCATGATACTTTCAAGTAATGATCAGTACACCAATCCCACTTGGATGCCCAAGTATCGTTCTCCTACGTTGAAGCATCCGTTTGCAGTAACAGTTTGAATTTTTAGGTTTCACTCTGTTTTCTCCTATATTGACAGATGCAGTTCGAACTCTAAATCAAACACGGTTTGTGCTAGCTTCTTGAAACTTGACACAATACAGTAGTTCTACGTTCTATCTCTAAGGTTTGTTTCCTCTTGATGTAGCCTTAAGCACAGGCTGGCGAATAACTCATTCAATGAAAGGCGTTGTTAGGCTGCCAAGAAACTACAGTCTCCTGAAATCACAACATACATTTTTTCATCCAATCTTCATGATACTTTCAAGTAATGATCAGTACACCAATCCCACTTGGATGCCCAAGTATCGTTCTCCTACGTTGAAGCATCCGTTTGCAGTAACAGTTTGAATTTTTAGGTTTCACTCTGTTTTCTCCTATATTCACAGATGCAGTTCGAACTCTAAATCAAACACGGTTTGTGCTAGCTTCTTGAAACTTGACACAATACAGTAGTTCTACGTTCTATCTCTAAGGTTTGTTTCCTCTTGATGTAGCCTTAAGCACAGGCTGGCGAATAACTCATTCAATGAAAGGCGTTGTTAGGCTGCCAAGAAACTACAGTCTCCTGAAATCTCAACATACATTTTTTCATCCAATCTTCATGATACTTTCAAGTAATGATCAGTACACCAATCCCACTTGGATGCCCAAGTATCGTTCTCCTACGTTGAAGCATCCGTTTGCAGTAACAGTTTGAATTTTTAGGTTTCACTCTGTTTTCTCCTATATTGACAGATGCAGTTCGAACTCTAAATCAAACACGGTTTGTGCTAGCTTCTTGAAACTTGACACAATACAGTAGTTCTACGTTCTATCTCTAAGGTTTGTTTCCTCTTGATGTAGCCTTAAGCACAGGCTGGCGAATAACTCATTCAATGAAAGGCGTTGTTAGGCTGCCAAAAAACTACAGTCTCCTGAAATCACAACCTATATTTTTTTTCCGACCTTCCTGATACTTTCAAATAATGAGCAGTACTCCAATCAAACTTGGATGTCCAAGTTTCGTTCTCCTACGTTGAAGCATCCGTTTGCAGTAACAGTTTGAATTTTTAGGTTTCACTCTGTTTTCTTCTATATTGACAGATGCAGTTAGAACTCTAAATCAAACAAGGTTTGTGCTAGCTTCTTGAAACGTGACACAATACAGTAGTTCTACGTTCTATCTCTAAGGTTTGTTTCCTCTTGATGTAGCCTAATACAGGGACTCGCGAATAACACTTATATTGAAAGGGGTTGTCAAACTTCCAAAAACTAGAGTCTCCTGAAATCTCAACATACATTTTTTCATCCAATCTTCACGATACTTTCAAGTAATGATCAGTACACCAATCCCACTTGGATGCCCAAGTATCGTTCTCCTACGTTGAAGCATCCGTTTGCAGTAACAGTTTGAATTTTTAGGTTTCACTCTGTTTTCTCCTATATTGACAGATGCAGTTCGAACTCTAAATCAAACACGGTTTGTGCTAGCTTCTTGAAACTTGACACAATACAGTAGTTCTACGTTCTATCTCTAAGGTTTGTTTCCTCTTTATGTAGCCTTAAGCACAGGCTGGCGAATAACTCATTCAATGAAAGGCGTTGTTAGGCTGCCAAGAAACTACAGTCTCCTGAAATCACAACATACATTTTTTCATCCAATCTTCATGATACTTTCAAGTAATGATCAGTACACCAATCCCACTTGGATGCCCAAGTATCGTTCTCCTACGTTGAAGCATCCGTTTGCAGTAACAGTTTGAATTTTTAGGTTTCACTCTGTTTTCTCCTATATTGACAGATGCAGTTCGAACTCTAAATCAAACACGGTTTGTGCTAGCTTCTTGAAACTTGACACAATACAGTAGTTCTACGTTCTATCTCTAAGGTTTGTTTCCTCTTGATGTAGCCTTAAGCACAGGCTGGCGAATAACTCATTCAATGAAAGGCGTTGTTAGGCTGCCAAAAAACTACAGTCTCCTGAAATCACAACATATATTTTTTTTCCAACCTTCCTGATACTTTCAAATAATGAGCAGTACTCCAATCAAACTTGGATGTCCAAGTTTCGTTCTCCTACGTTGAAGCATCCGTTTGCAGTAACAGTTTGAATTTTTAGGTTTCACTCTGTTTTCTTCTATATTGACAGATGCAGTTAGAACTCTAAATCAAACACGGTTTGTGCTAGCTTCTTGAAACGTGACACGATACAGTAGTTCTACGTTCTATCTCTAAGGTTTGTTTCCTCTTGATGTAGCCTAATACAGGGACTCGCGAATAACACTTATATTGAAAGGGGTTGCCAAACTTCCAAAAACTAGAGTCTCCTGAAATCACAACATACATTTTTTCATCCAATCTTCATGATACTTTCAAGTAATGATCAGTACACCAATCCCATTTGGATGCCCAAGTATCGTTCTCCTACGTTGAAGCATCCGTTTGCAGTAACAGTTTGAATTTTTAGGTTTCACTCTGTTTTCTCCTATATTGACAGATGCAGTTCGAACTCTAAATCAAACACGGTTTGTGCTAGCTTCTTGAAACTTGACACAATACAGTAGTTCTACGTTCTATCTCTAAGGTTTGTTTCCTCTTGATGTAGCCTTAAGCACAGGCTGGCGAATAACTCATTCAATGAAAGACGTTGTTAGGCTGCCAAAAAACTACAGTCTCCTGAAATCACAACATATATTTTTTTTCCGACCTTCCTGATACTTTCAAATAATGAGCAGTACTCCAATCAAACTTGGATGTCCAAGTTTCGTTCTCCTACGTTGAAGCATCCGTTTGCAGTAACAGTTTGAATTTTTAGGTTTCACTGCGTTTTCTTCTATATTGACAGATGCAGTTAGAACTCTAAATCAAACACGGTTTGTGCTAGCTTCTTGAAACGTGACACAATACAGTAGTTCTACGTTCTATCTCTAAGGTTTGTTTCCTCTTGATATAGCCTTAAGCACAGGCTGGCGAATAACTCATTCAATGAAAGGCATTGTTAGGCTGCCAAAAAACTACAGTCTCCTGAAATCACAACATAATTTTTTCATCCAATCTTCATGATACTTTCAAGTAATGATCAGTACACCAATCCCACTTGGATGCCCAAGTTTCGTTCTCCTACGTTGAAGCATCCGTTTGCAGTAACAGTTTGAATTTTTAGGTTTCACTCTGTTTTCTCCTATATTGACAGATGCAGTTCGAACTCTAAATCAAACACGGTTTGTGCTAGCTTCTTGAAACTTGACACAATACAGTATTTCTACGTTCTATCTCTAAGGTTTCTTTCCTCTTGATGTAGCCTTAAGCACAGGCTGGCGAATAACTCATTCAATGAAAGGCGTTGTTATGCTGCCAAAAAACTACAGTCTCCTGAAATCACAACATATATTTTTTTTTCCGACCTTCCTGATACTTTCAAATAATGAGCAGTACTCCAATCAAACTTGGATGTCCAAGTTTCGTTCTCCTACGTTGAAGCATCCGTTTGCAGTAACAGTTTGAATTTTTAGGTTTCACTCTGTTTTCTTCTATATTGACAGATGCAGTTAGAACTCTAAATCAAACAAGGTTTGTGCTAGCTTCTTGAAACGTGACACAATACAGTAGTTCCACGTTCTATCTCTAAGGTTTGTTTCCTCTTGATGTAGCCTAATACAGGGACTCGCGAATAACACTTATATTGAAAGGGGTTGCCAAACTTCCAAAAACTAGAGTCTCCTGAAATCTCAACATACATTTTTTCATCCAATCTTCATGATACTTTCAAGTAATGATCAGTACACCAATCCCACTTGGATGCCCAAGTATCGTTCTCCTACGTTGAAGCATCCGTTTGCATTAACAGTTTGAATTTTTAGGTTTCACTCTGTTTTCTCCTATATTGACAGATGCAGTTTGAACTCTAAATCAAACACGGTTTGTGCTAGCTTCTTGAAACTTGACACAATACAGTAGTTCTACGTTCTATCTCTAAGGTTTGTTTCCTCTTGATGTAGCCTTAAGCACAGGCTGGCGAATAACTCATTCAATGAAAGGCGTTGTTAGGCTGCCAAAAAACTACAGTCTCCTGAAATCACAACATACATTTTTTCATCCAATCTTCATGATACTTTCAAGTAATGATCAGTACACCAATCCCACTTGGATGCCCAAGTTTCGTTCTCCTACGTTGAAGCATCCGTTTGCAGTAACAGTTTGAATTTTTAGGTTTCACTCTGTTTTCTCCTATATTGACAGATGCAGTTCGAACTCTAAATCAAACACGGTTTGTGCTAGCTTCTTGAAACTTGACACAATACAGTAGTTCTACGTTCTATCTCTAAGGTTTGTTTCCTCTTGATGTAGCCTTAAGCACAGGCTGGTGAATAACTCATTCAATGAAAGGCGTTGTTAGGCTGCCAAAAAACTACAGTCTCCTGAAATCACAACATATATTTTTTTTCCGACCTTCCTGATACTTTCAAATAATGAGCAGTACTCCAATCAAACTTGGATGTCCAAGTTTCGTTCTCCTACGTTGAAGCATCCGTTTGCAGTAACAGTTTGAATTTTTAGGTTTCACTCTGATTTCTTCTATATTGACAGATGCAGTTCGAACTCTAAATCAAACACGGTTTGTGCTAGCTTCTTGAAACGTGACACGATACAGTAGTTCTACGTTCTATCTCTAAGGTTTGTTTCCTCTTGATGTAGCCTAATACAGGGACTCGCGAATAACACTTATATTGAAAGGGGTTGCCAAACTTCCAAAAACTAGAGTCTCCTGAAATCACAACATACATTTTTTCATCCAATCTTCATGATACTTTCAAGTAATGATCAGTACACCAATCCCACGTGGATGCCCAAGTTTCGTTCTCCTACGTTGAAGCATCCGTTTGCAGTAACAGTTTGAATTTTTAGGTTTCACTCTGTTTTCTCCTATATTGACAGATGCAGTTCGAACTCTAAATCAAACACGGTTTGTGCTAGCTTCTTGAAACTTGACACAATACAGTAGTTCTACGTTCTATCTCTAAGGTTTATTTCCTCTTGATGTAGCCTTAAGCACAGGCTGGCGAATAACTCATTCAATGAAAGGCGTTGTTAGGCTGCCAAAAAACTACAGTCTCCTGAAATCACAACATATATTTTTTTTTCCGACCTTCCTGATACTTTCAAATAATGAGCAGTACTCCAATCAAACTTGGATGTCCAAGTTTCGTTCTCCTACGTTGAAGCATCCGTTTGCAGTAACAGTTTGAATTTTTAGGTTTCACTGCGTTTTCTTCTATATTGACAGATGCAGTTAGAACTCTAAATCAAACACGGTTTGTGCTAGCTTCTTGAAACGTGACACAATACAGTAGTTCTACGTTCTATCTCTAAGGTTTGTTTCCTCTTGATGTAGCCTTAAGCACAGGCTGGCGAATAACTCATTCAATGAAAGGCATTGTTAGGCTGCCAAAAAACTACAGTCTCCTGAAATCACAACATAATTTTTTCATCCAATCTTCATGATACTTTCAAGTAATGATCAGTACACCAATCCCACTTGGATGCCCAAGTTTCGTTCTCCTACGTTGAAGCATCCGTTTGCAGTAACAGTTTGAATTTTTAGGTTTCACTCTGTTTTCTCCTATATTGACAGATGCAGTTCGAACTCTAAATCAAACACGGTTTGTGCTAGCTTCTTGAAACTTGACACAATACAGTATTTCTACGTTGTATCTCTAAGGTTTCTTTCCTCTTGATGTAGCCTTAAGCACAGGCTGGCGAATAACTCATTCAATGAAAGGCGTTGTTATGCTGCCAAAAAACTACAGTCTCCTGAAATCACAACATATATTTTTTTTTCCGACCTTCCTGATACTTTCAAATAATGAGCAGTACTCCAATCAAACTTGGATGTCCAAGTTTCGTTCTCCTACTTTGAAGCATCCGTTTGCAGTAACAGTTTGAATTTTTAGGTTTCACTCTGTTTTCTTCTATATTGACAGATGCAGTTAGAACTCTAAATCAAACAAGGTTTGTGCTAGCTTCTTGAAACGTGACACAATACAGTAGTTCCACGTTCTATCTCTAAGGTTTGTTTCCTCTTGATGTAGCCTAATACAGGGACTCGCGAATAACACTTATATTGAAAGGGGTTGCCAAACTTCCAAAAACTAGAGTCTCCTGAAATCTCAACATACATTTTTTCATCCAATCTTCATGATACTTTCAAGTAATGATCAGTACACCAATCCCACTTGGATGCCCAAGTATCGTTCTCCTACGTTGAAGCATCCGTTTGCAGTAACAGTTTGAATTTTTAGGTTTCACTCTGTTTTCTCCTATATTGACAGATGCAGTTTGAACTCTAAATCAAACACGGTTTGTGCTAGCTTCTTGAAACTTGACACAATACAGTAGTTCTACGTTCTGTCTCTAAGATTTGTTTCCTCTTGATGTAGCCTTAAGCACAGGCTGGCGAATAACTCATTCAATGAAAGGCGTTGTTAGGCTGCCAAAAAACTACAGTCTCCTGAAATCACAACATACATTTTTTCATCCAATCTTCATGATACTTTCAAGTAATGATCAGTACACCAATCCCACTTGGATGCCCAAGTTTCGTTCTCCTACGTTGAAGCATCCGTTTGCAGTAACAGTTTGAATTTTTAGGTTTCACTCTGTTTTCTCCTATATTGACAGATGCAGTTCGAACTCTAAATCAAACACGGTTTGTGCTAGCTTCTTGAAACTTGACACAATACAGTAGTTCTACGTTCTATCTCTAAGGTTTGTTTCCTCTTGATGTAGCCTTAAGCACAGGCTGGTGAATAACTCATTCAATGAAAGGCGTTGTTAGGCTGCCAAAAAACTACAGTCTCCTGAAATCACAACATATATTTTTTTTCCGACCTTCCTGATACTTTCAAATAATGAGCAGTACTCCAATCAAACTTGGATGTCCAAGTTTCGTTCTCCTACGTTGAAGCATCCGTTTGCAGTAACAGTTTGAATTTTTAGGTTTCACTCTGATTTCTTCTATATTGACAGATGCAGTTCGAACTCTAAATCAAACACGGTTTGTGCTAGCTTCTTGAAACGTGACACGATACAGTAGTTCTACGTTCTATCTCTAAGGTTTGTTTCCTCTTGATGTAGCCTAATACAGGGACTCGCGAATAACACTTATATTGAAAGGGGTTGCCAAACTTCCAAAAACTAGAGTCTCCTGAAATCACAAAATACATTTTTTCATCCAATCTTCATGATACTTTCAAGTAATGATCAGTACACCAATCCCACTTGGATGCGCAAGTTTCGTTCTCCTACGTTGAAGCATCCGTTTGCAGTAACAGTTTGAATTTTTAGGTTTCACTCTGTTTTCTCCTATATTGACAGATGCAGTTCGAACTCTAAATCAAACACGGTTTGTGCTAGCTTCTTGAAACTTGACACAATACAGTAGTTCTACGTTCTATCTCTAAGGTTTGTTTCCTCTTGATGTAGCCTTAAGCACAGGCTGGCGAATAACTCATTCAATGAAAGGCGTTGTTAGGCTGCCAAAAAACTACAGTCTCCTGAAATCACAACATATATTTTTTTTTCCGACCTTCCTGATACTTTCAAATAATGAGCAGTACTCCAATCAAACTTGGATGTCCAAGTTTCGTTCTCCTACGTTGAAGCATCCGTTTGCAGTAACAGTTTGAATTTTTAGGTTTCACTGCGTTTTCTTCTATATTGACAGATGCAGTTAGAACTCTAAATCAAACACGGTTTGTGCTAGCTTCTTGAAACGTGACACAATACAGTAGTTCTACGTTCTATCTCTAAGGTTTGTTTCCTCTTGATGTAGCCTAATACAGGGACTCGCGAATAACACTTATATTGAAAGGGATTGCCAAACTTCCAAAAACTAGAGTCTCCTGAAATCTCAACATACATTTTTTTCATCCAATCTTCATGATACTTTCAAGTAATGATCAGTACACCAATCCCACTTGGATGCCCAAGTATCGTTCTCCTACGTTGAAGCATCCGTTTGCAGTAACAGTTTTAATTTTTAGGTTTCACTCTGTTTTCTCCTATATTGACAGATGCAGTTCCAACTCTAAATCAAACACGGTTTGTGCTAGCTTCTTGAAACTTGACACAATACAGTAGTTCTACGTTCTATCTCTAAGGTTTGTTTCCTCTTGATGTAGCCTTAAGCACAGGCTGGCGAATAACTCATTCAATGAAAGGCGTTGTTAGGCTGCCAAAAAACTACAGTCTCCTGAAATCACAACATACATTTTTTCATTCAATCTTCATGATACTTTCAAGTAATGATCAGTACACCAATCCCACTTGTATGCCCAAGTTTCGTTCTCCTACGTTGAAGCATCCGTTTGCAGTAACAGTTTGAATTTTTAGGTTTCACTCTGTTTTCTCCTATATTGACAGATGCAGTTCGAACTCTAAATCAAACACGGTTTGTGCTAGCTTCTTGAAACTTGACACAATACGGTAGTTCTACGTTCTATCTCTAAGGTTTGTTTCCTCTTGATGTAGCCTTAAGCACAGGCTGGCGAATAACTCATTCAATGAAAGGCGTTGTTAGGCTGCCAAAAAACTACAGTCTCCTGAAATCACAACATACATTTTTTCATCCAATCTTCATGATACTTTCAAGTAATGATCAGTACACCAATCCCACTTGGATGCCCAAGTCTCGTTCTCCTACGTTGAAGCATCCGTTTGCAGTAACAGTTTGAATTTTTAGGTTTCACTCTGTTTTCTCCTATATTGACAGATGCAGTTCGAACTCTAAATCAAACACGGTTTGTGCTAGCTTCTTGAAACTTGACACAATACAGTAGTTCTACGTTCTATCTCTAAGGTTTGTTTCCTCTTGATGTAGCCTTAAGCACAGGCTGGCGAATAACTCATTCAATGAAAGGCGTTGTTAGGCTGCCAAAAAACTACAGTCTCCTGAAATCACAACATATATTTTTTTTCCGACCTTCCTGATACTTTCAAATAATGAGCAGTACTCCAATCAAACTTGGATGTCCAAGTTTCGTTCTCCTACGTTGAAGCATCCGTTTGCAGTAACAGTTTGAATTTTTAGGTTTCACTCTGTTTTCTTCTATATTGACAGATGCAGTTAGAACTCTAAATCAAACACGGTTTGTGCTAGCTTCTTGAAACGTGACACAATACAGTAGTTCTACGTTCTATCTCTAAGGTTTGTTTCCTCTTGATGTAGCCTAATACAGGGACTCGCGAATAACACTTATATTGAAAGGGATTGCCAAACTTCCAAAAACTAGAGTCTCCTGAAATCCCAACATACATTTTTTTCATCCAATCTTCATGATACTTTCAAGTACTGATCAGTACACCAATCCCACTTGGATGCCCAAGTATCGTTCTCCTACGTTGAAGCATCCGTTTGCAGTAACAGTTTCAATTTTTAGGTTTCACTCTGTTTTCTCCTATATTGACAGATGCAGTTCGAACTCTAAATCAAACACGGTTTGTGCTAGCTTCTTGAAACTTGACACAATACAGTAGTTCTACGTTCTATCTCTAAGGTTTGTTTCCTCTTGATGTAGCCTTAAGCACAGGCTGGCGAATAACTCATTCAATGAAAGGCGTTGTTAGGCTGCCAAAAAACTACAGTCTCCTGAAATCACAACATATATTTTTTTTCCGACCTTCCTGATACTTTCAAATAATGAGCAGTACTCCAATCAAACTTGGATGTCCAAGTTTCGTTCTCCTACGTTGAAGCATCCGTTTGCAGTAACAGTTTGAATTTTTAGGTTTCACTGCGTTTTCTTCTATATTGACAGATGCAGTTCGAACTCTAAATCAAACACGGTTTGTGCTAGCTTCTTGAAACGTGACACAATACAGTAGTTCTACGTTCTATCTCTAAGGTTTGTTTCCTCTTGATGTAGCCTTAAGCACAGGCTGGCGAATAACTCATTCAATGAAAGGCGTTGTTAGGCTGCCAAAAAACTACAGTCTCCTGAAATCACAACATACATTTTTTCATCCAATCTTCATGATACTTTCAAGTAATGATCAGTACACCAATCCCACTTGGATGCCCAAGTTTCGTTCTCCTACGTTGAAGCATCCGTTTGCAGTAACAGTTTGAATTTTTAGGTTTCACTGCGTTTTCTCCTATATTCACAGATGCAGTTCGAACTCTAAATCAAACACGGTTTGTGCTAGCTTCTTGAAACGTGACACAATACAGTAGTTCTACGTTCTATCTCTAAGGTTTGTTTCCTCTTGATGTAGCCTTAAGCACAGGCTGGCGAATAACTCATTCAATGAAAGGCGTTGTTAGGCTGCCAAAAAACTACAGTCTCCTGAAATTACAACATACATTTTTTCATCCAATCTTCATGATACTTTTAAGTAATGATCAGTACACCAATCCCACTTGGATGCCCAAGTTTCGTTCTCCTACGTTGAAGCATCCGTTTGCAGTAACAGTTTGAATTTTTAGGTTTCACTCTGTTTTCTCCTATATTGACAGATGCAGTTCGAACTCTAAATCAAACACAGTTTGTGCTAGCTTCCTGAAACTTGACACAATACAGTAGTTCTACGTTCTATCTCTAAGGTTTGTTTCCTCTTGATGTAGCCTTAAGCACAGGCTGGCGAATAACTCATTCAATGAAAGGCGTTGTTAGGCTGCCAAAAAAACTACAGTCTCCTGAAATCACAACATACATTTTCTCATCCAATATTCATGATACTTTCAAGTAATGATCAGTACACCAATCCCACTTGGATGCCCAAGTTTCGTTCTCCTACGTTGAAGCATCCGTTTGCAGTAACAGTTTGAATTTTTAGGTTTCACTCTGTTTTCTCCTATATTGACAGATGCAGTTCGAACTCTAAATCAAACACGGTTTGTGCTAGCTTCTTGAAACTTGACACAATACAGTAGTTCTACGTTCTATCTCTAAGGTTTGTTTCCTCTTGATGTAGCCTTAAGCACAGGCTGGCGAATAACTGATTCAATGAAAGGCGTTGTTAGGCTGCCAAAAAACTACAGTCTCCTGAAATCACAACATATATTTTTTTTCGGACCTTCCTGATACTTTCAAATAATGAGCAGTACTCCAATCAAACTTGGATGTCCAAGTTTCGTTCTCCTACGTTGAAGCATCCGTTTGCAGTAACAGTTTGAATTTTTAGGTTTCACTCTGTTTTCTTCTATATTGACAGATGCAGTTAGAACTCTAAGACAAACACGGTTTGTGCTAGCTTCTTGAAACGTGACACAATACAGTAGTTCTACTTTCTATCTCTAAGGTTTGTTTCCTCTTGATGTAGCCTAATACAGGGACTCGCGAATAACACTTATATTGAAAGGGGTTGCCAAACTTCCAAAAACTAGAGTCTCCTGAAATCTCAACATACATTTTTTCATCCAATCTTCATGATACTTTCAAGTAATGATCAGTACACCAATCCCACTTGGATGCCCAAGTATCGTTCTCCTACGTTGAAGCATCCGTTTGCAGTAACAGTTTGAATTTTTAGGTTTCACTCTGTTTTCTCCTATATTGACAGATGCAGTTCGAACTCTAAATCAAACACGGTTTGTGCTAGCTTCTTGAAACTTGACACAATACAGTAGTTCTACGTTCTATCTCTAAGGTTTGTTTCCTCTTGATGTAGCCTTAAGCACAGGCTGGCGAATAACTCATTCAATGAAAGGCGTTGTTAGGCTGCCAAAAAACTACAGTCTCCTGAAATCACAACATACATTTTTTCATTCAATCTTCATGATACTTTCAAGTAATGATCAGTACACCAATCCCACTTGTATGCCCAAGTTTCGTTCTCCTACGTTGAAGCATCCGTTTGCAGTAACAGTTTGAATTTTTAGGTTTCACTCTGTTTTCTCCTATATTGACAGATGCAGTTCGAACTCTAAATCAAACACGGTTTGTGCTAGCTTCTTGAAACTTGACACAATACGGTAGTTCTACGTTCTATCTCTAAGGTTTGTTTCCTCTTGATGTAGCCTTAAGCACAGGCTGGCGAATAACTCATTCAATGAAAGGCGTTGTTAGGCTGCCAAAAAACTACAGTCTCCTGAAATCACAACATACATTTTTTCATCCAATCTTCATGATACTTTCAAGTAATGATCAGTACACCAATCCCACTTGGATGCCCAAGTCTCGTTCTCCTACGTTGAAGCATCCGTTTGCAGTAACAGTTTGAATTTTTAATTTTCACTCTGTTTTCTCCTATATTGACAGATGCAGTTCGAACTCTAAATCAAACACGGTTTGTGCTAGCTTCTTGAAACTTGACACAATACAGTAGTTCTACGTTCTATCTCTAAGGTTTGTTTCCTCTTGATGTAGCCTTAAGCACAGGCTGGCGAATAACTCATTCAATGAAAGGCGTTGTTAGGCTGCCAAAAAACTACAGTCTCCTGAAATCACAACATATATTTTTTTTCCGACCTTCCTGATACTTTCAAATAATGAGCAGTACTCCAATCAAACTTGGATGTCCAAGTTTCGTTCTCCTACGTTGAAGCATCCGTTTGCAGTAACAGTTTGAATTATTAGGTTTCACTCTGTTTTCTTCTATATTGACAGATGCAGTTAGAACTCTAAATCAAACACGGTTTGTGCTAGCTTCTTGAAACGTGACACAATACAGTAGTTCTACGTTCTATCTCTAAGGTTTGTTTCCTCTTGATGTAGCCTAATACAGGGACTCGCGAATAACACTTATATTGAAAGGGATTGCCAAACTTCCAAAAACTAGAGTCTCCTGAAATCCCAACATACATTTTTTTCATCCAATCTTCATGATACTTTCAAGTACTGATCAGTACACCAATCCCACTTGGATGCCCAAGTATCGTTCTCCTACGTTGAAGCATCCGTTTGCAGTAACAGTTTCAATTTTTAGGTTTCACTCTGTTTTCTCCTATATTGACAGATGCAGTTCGAACTCTAAATCAAACACGGTTTGTGCTAGCTTCTTGAAACTTGACACAATACAGTAGTTCTACGTTCTATCTCTAAGGTTTGTTTCCTCTTGATGTAGCCTTAAGCACAGGCTGGCGAATAACTCATTCAATGAAAGGCGTTGTTAGGCTGCCAAAAAACTACAGTCTCCTGAAATCACAACATATATTTTTTTTCCGACCTTCCTGATACTTTCAAATAATGAGCAGTACTCCAATCAAACTTGGATGTCCAAGTTTCGTTCTCCTACGTTGAAGCATCCGTTTGCAGTAACAGTTTGAATTTTTAGGTTTCACTGCGTTTTCTTCTATATTGACAGATGCAGTTCGAACTCTAAATCAAACACGGTTTGTGCTAGCTTCTTGAAACGTGACACAATACAGTAGTTCTACGTTCTATCTCTAAGGTTTGTTTCCTCTTGATGTAGCCTTAAGCACAGGCTGGCGAATAACTCATTCAATGAAAGGCGTTGTTAGGCTGCCAAAAAACTACAGTCTCCTGAAATCACAACATACATTTTTTCATCCAATCTTCATGATACTTTCAAGTAATGATCAGTACACCAATCCCACTTGGATGCCCAAGTTTCGTTCTCCTACGTTGAAGCATCCGTTTGCAGTAACAGTTTGAATTTTTAGGTTTCACTGCGTTTTCTCCTATATTCACAGATGCAGTTCGAACTCTAAATCAAACACGGTTTGTGCTAGCTTCTTGAAACGTGACACAATACAGTAGTTCTACGTTCTATCTCTAAGGTTTGTTTCCTCTTGATGTAGCCTTAAGCACAGGCTGGCGAATAACTCATTCAATGAAAGGCGTTGTTAGGCTGCCAAAAAACTACAGTCTCCTGAAATTACAACATACATTTTTTCATCCAATCTTCATGATACTTTTAAGTAATGATCAGTACACCAATCCCACTTGGATGCCCAAGTTTCGTTCTCCTACGTTGAAGCATCCGTTTGCAGTAACAGTTTGAATTTTTAGGTTTCACTCTGTTTTCTCCTATATTGACAGATGCAGTTCGAACTCTAAATCAAACACAGTTTGTGCTAGCTTCCTGAAACTTGACACAATACAGTAGTTCTACGTTCTATCTCTAAGGTTTGTTTCCTCTTGATGTAGCCTTAAGCACAGGCTGGCGAATAACTCATTCAATGAAAGGCGTTGTTAGGCTGCCAAAAAAACTACAGTCTCCTGAAATCACAACATACATTTTCTCATCCAATATTCATGATACTTTCAAGTAATGATCAGTACACCAATCCCACTTGGATGCCCAAGTTTCGTTCTCCTACGTTGAAGCATCCGTTTGCAGTAACAGTTTGAATTTTTAGGTTTCACTCTGTTTTCTTCTATATTGACAGATGCAGTTAGAACTCTAAATCAAACACGGTTTGTGCTAGCTTCTTGAAACGTGACACAATACAGTAGTTCTACGTTCTATCTCTAAGGTTTGTTTCCTCTTGATGTAGCCTAATACAGGGACTCGCGAATAACACTTATATTGAAAGGGATTGCCAAACTTCCAAAAACTAGAGTCTCCTGAAATCTCAACATACATTTTTTTCATCCAATCTTCATGATACTTTCAAGTAATGATCAGTACACCAATCCCACGTGGATGCCCAAGTATCGTTCTCCTACGTTGAAGCATCCGTTTGCAGTAACAGTTTGAATTTTTAGGTTTCACTCTGTTTTCTCCTATATTGACAGATGCAGTTCGAACTCTAAATCAAACACGGTTTGTGCTAGCTTCTTGAAACGTGACACAATACAGTAGTTCTACGTTCTATCTCTAAGGTTTGTTTCCTCTTGATGTAGCCTTAAGCACAGGCTGGCGAATAACTCATTCAATGAAAGGCGTTGTTAGGCTGCCAAAAAACTACAGTCTAATGAAATCACAACATACATTTTTTCATCCAATCTTCATGATACTTTCAAGTAATGATCAGTACACCAATCCCACTTGGATGCCCAAGTTTCGTTCTCCTACGTTGAAGCATCCGTTTGCAGTAACAGTTTGAATTTTTAGGTTTCACTCTGTTTTCTCCTATATTGACAGATGCAGTTCGAACTCTAAATCAAACACGGTTTGTGCTAGCTTCTTGAAACTTGACACAATACAGTAGTTCTACGTTCTATCTCTAAGGTTTGTTTCCTCTTGATGTAGCCTTAAGCACAGGCTGGCGAATAACTGATTCAATGAAAGGCGTTGTTAGGCTGCCAAAAAACTACAGTCTCCTGAAATCACAACATATATTTTTTTTCGGACCTTCCTGATACTTTCAAATAATGAGCAGTACTCCAATCAAACTTGGATGTCCAAGTTTCGTTCTCCTACGTTGAAGCATCCGTTTGCAGTAACAGTTTGAATTTTTAGGTTTCACTCTGTTTTCTTCTATATTGACAGATGCAGTTAGAACTCTAAGACAAACACGGTTTGTGCTAGCTTCTTGAAACGTGACACAATACAGTAGTTCTACTTTCTATCTCTAAGGTTTGTTTCCTCTTGATGTAGCCTAATACAGGGACTCGCGAATAACACTTATATTGAAAGGGGTTGCCAAACTTCCAAAAACTAGAGTCTCCTGAAATCTCAACATACATTTTTTCATCCAATCTTCATGATACTTTTAAGTAATGATCAGTACACCAATCCCACTTGGATGCCCAAGTTTCGTTCTCCTACGTTGAAGCATCCGTTTGCAGTAACAGTTTGAATTTTTAGGTTTCACTCTGTTTTCTCCTATATTGACAGATGCAGTTCGAACTCTAAATCAAACACGGTTTGTGCTAGCTTCTTGAAACTTGACACAATACAGTAGTTCTACGTTCTATCTCTAAGGTTTGTTTCCTCTTGATGTAGCCTTAAGCACAGGCTGGCGAATAACTCATTCAATGAAAGGCGTTGTTAGGCTGCCAAAAAAACTACAGTCTCCTGAAATCACAACATACATTTTCTCATCCAATATTCATGATACTTTCAAGTAATGATCAGTACACCAATCCCACTTGGATGCCCAAGTTTCGTTCTCCTACGTTGAAGCATCCGTTTGCAGTAACAGTTTGAATTTTTAGGTTTCACTCTGTTTTCTCCTATATTGACAGATGCAGTTCAAACTCTAAATCAAACACGGTTTGTGCTAGCTTCTTGAAACTTGACACAATACAGTAGTTCTACGTTCTATCTCTAAGGTTTGTTTCCTCTTGATGTAGCCTTAAGCACAGGCTGGCGAATAACTGATTCAATGAAAGGCGTTGTTAGGCTGCCAAAAAACTACAGTCTCCTGAAATCACAACATATATTTTTTTTCCGACCTTCCTGATACTTTCAAATAATGAGCAGTACTCCAATCAAACTTGGATGTCCAAGTTTCGTTCTCCTACGTTGAAGCATCCGTTTGCAGTAACAGTTTGAATTTTTAGGTTTCACTCTGTTTTCTTCTATATTGACAGATGCAGTTAGAACTCTAAGACAAACACGGTTTGTGCTAGCTTCTTGAAACGTGACACAATACAGTAGTTCTACGTTCTATCTCTAAGGTTTGTTTCCTCTTGATGTAGCCTAATACAGGGACTCGCGAATAACACTTATATTGAAAGGGGTTGCCAAACTTCCAAAAACTAGAGTCTCCTGAAATCTCAACATACATTTTTTCATCCAATCTTCATGATACTTTCAAGTAATGATCAGTACACCAATCCCACTTGGATGCCCAAGTATCGTTCTCCTACGTTGAAGCATCCGTTTGCAGTAACAGTTTGAATTTTTAGGTTTCACTCTGTTTTCTCCTATATTGACAGATGCAGTTCGAACTCTAAATCAAACACGGTTTGTGCTAGCTTCTTGAAACTTGACACAATACAGTAGTTCTACGTTCTATCTCTAAGGTTTGTTTCCTCTTGATGTAGCCTTAAGCACAGGCTGGCGAATAACTCATTCAATGAAAGGCGTTGTTAGGCTGCCAAAAAACTACAGTCTCCTGAAATCACAACATACATTTTTTCATCCAATCTTCATGATACTTTCAAGTAATGATCAGTACACCAATCCCACTTGGATGCCCAAGTTTCGTTCTCCTACGTTGAAGCATCCGTTTGCAGTAACAGTTTGAATTTTTAGGTTTCACTCTGTTTTCTCCTATATTGACAGCTGCAGTTCGAACTCTAAATCAAACACGGTTTGTGCTAGCTTCTTGAAACGTGACACAATACAGTAGTTCTACGTTCTATCTCTAAGGTTTGTTTCCTCTTGATGTAGCCTTAAGCACAGGCTGGCGAATAACTCATTCAATGAAAGGCGTTGTTAGGCTGCCAAAAAACTACAGTCTCCTGAAATCACAACATATATTTTTTTTCCGACCTTCCTGATACTTTCAAATAATGAGCAGTACTCCAATCAAACTTGGATGTCCAAGTTTCGTTCTCCTACGTTGAAGCATCCGTTTGCAGTAACAGTTTGAATTTTTAGGTTTCACTCTGTTTTCTTCTATATTGACAGATGCAGTTAGAACTCTAAATCAAACACGGTTTGTGCTAGCTTCTTGAAACGTGACACAATACAGTAGTTCTACGTTCTATCTCTAAGGTTTGTTTCCTCTTGATGTAGCCTAATACAGGGACTCGCAAATAACACTTATATTGAAAGGGGTTGCCAAACTTCCAAAAACTAGAGTCTCCTGAAATCTCAACATACATTTTTTCATCCAATCTTCATGATACTTTCAAGTAATGATCAGTACACCAATCCCACTTGGATGCCCAAGTATCGTTCTCCTACGTTGAAGCATCCGTTTGCAGTAACAGTTTGAATTTTTAGGTTTCACTCTGTTTTCTCCTATATTGACAGATGCAGTTAGAACTCTAAATCAAACACGGTTTGTGCTAGCTTCTTGAAACTTGACACAATACAGTAGTTCTACGTTCTATCTCTAAGGTTTGTTTCCTCTTGATGTAGCCTTAAGCACAGGCTGGCGAATAACTCATTCAATGAAAGGCGTTGTTAGGCTGCCAAAAAACTACAGTCTCCTGAAATCACAACATACATTTTTTCATCCAATCTTCATGATACTTTCAAGTAATGATCAGTACACCAATCCCACTTGGATGCCCAAGTTTCGTTCTCCTACGTTGAAGCATCCGTTTGCAGTAACAGTTTGAATTTTTAGGTTTCACTCTGTTTTCTCCTATATTGACAGCTGCAGTTCGAACTCTAAATCAAACACGGTTTGTGCTAGCTTCTTGAAACGTGACACAATACAGTAGTTCTACGTTCTATCTCTAAGGTTTGTTTCCTCTTGATGTAGCCTTAAGCACAGGCTGGCGAATAACTCATTCAATGAAAGGCGTTGTTAGGCTGCCAAAAAACTACAGTCTCCTGAAATCACAACATATATTTTTTTTCCGACCTTCCTGATACTTTCAAATAATGAGCAGTACTCCAATCAAACTTGGATGTCCAAGTTTCGTTCTCCTACGTTGAAGCATCCGTTTGCAGTAACAGTTTGAATTTTTAGGTTTCACTCTGTTTTCTTCTATATTGACAGATGCAGTTAGAACTCTAAATCAAACACGGTTTGTGCTAGCTTCTTGAAACGTGACACAATACAGTAGTTCTACGTTCTATCTCTAAGGTTTGTTTCCTCTTGATGTAGCCTAATACAGGGACTCGCAAATAACACTTATATTGAAAGGGGTTGCCAAACTTCCAAAAACTAGAGTCTCCTGAAATCTCAACATACATTTTTTCATCCAATCTTCATGATACTTTCAAGTAATGATCAGTACACCAATCCCACTTGGATGCCCAAGTATCGTTCTCCTACGTTGAAGCATCCGTTTGCAGTAACAGTTTGAATTTTTAGGTTTCACTCTGTTTTCTCCTATATTGACAGATGCAGTTCGAACTCTAAATCAAACACGGTTTGTGCTAGCTTCTTGAAACTTGACACAATACAGTAGTTCTACGTTCTATCTCTAAGGTTTGTTTCCTCTTGATGTAGCCTTAAGCACAGGCTGGCGAATAACTCATTCAATGAAAGGCGTTGTTAGGCTGCCAAAAAACTACAGTCTCCTGAAATCACAACATACATTTTTTCATCCAATCTTCATGATACTTTCAAGTAATGATCAGTACACCAATCCCACTTGGATGCCCAAGTTTCGTTCTCCTACGTTGAAGCATCCGTTTGCAGTAACAGTTTGAATTTTTAGGTTTCACTCTGTTTTCTCCTATATTGACAGATGCAGTTCGAACTCTAAATCAAACACGGTTTGTGCTAGCTTCTTGAAACGTGACACAATACAGTAGTTCTACGTTCTATCTCTAAGGTTTGTTTCCTCTTGATGTAGCCTTAAGCACAGGCTGGCGAATAACTCATTCAATGAAAGGCGTTGTTAGTCTGCCAAAAAACTACAGTCTCCTGAAATCACAACATATATTTTTTTTCCGACCTTCCTGATACTTTCAAATAATGAGCAGTACTCCAATCAAACTTGGATGTCCAAGTTTCGTTCTCCTACGTTGAAGCATCCGTTTGCAGTAACAGTTTGAATTTTTAGGTTTCACTCTGTTTTCTTCTATATTGACAGATGCAGTTAGAACTCTAAATCAAACACGGTTTGTGCTAGCTTCTTGAAACGTGACACAATACAGTAGTTCTACGTTCTATCTCTAAGGTTTGTTTCCTCTTGATGTAGCCTAATACAGGGACTCGCGAATAACACTTATATTGAAAGGGATTGCCAAACTTCCAAAAACTAGAGTCTCCTGAAATCTCAACATACATTTTTTTCATCCAATCTTCATGATACTTTCAAGTAATGATCAGTACACCAATCCCACGTGGATGCCCAAGTATCGTTCTCCTACGTTGAAGCATCCGTTTGCAGTAACAGTTTGAATTTTTAGGTTTCACTCTGTTTTCTCCTATATTGACAGATGCAGTTCGAACTCTAAATCAAACACGGTTTGTGCTAGCTTCTTGAAACGTGACACAATACAGTAGTTCTACGTTCTATCTCTAAGGTTTGTTTCCTCTTGATGTAGCCTTAAGCACAGGCTGGCGAATAACTCATTCAATGAAAGGCGTTGTTAGGCTGCCAAAAAACTACAGTCTCCTGAAATCACAACATATATTTTTTTTCCGACCTTCCTGATACTTTCAAATAAAGAGCAGTACTCCAATCAAACTTGGATGTCCAAGTTTCGTTCTCCTACGTTGAAGCATCCGTTTGCAGTAACAGTTTGAATTTTTAGGTTTCACTGCGTTTTCTTCTATATTGACAGATGCAGTTCGAACTCTAAATCAAACACGGTTTGTGCTAGCTTCTTGAAACGTGACACAATACAGTAGTTCTACGTTCTATCTCTAAGGTTTGTTTCCTCTTGATGTAGCCTTAAGCACAGGCTGGCGAATAACTCATTCAATGAAAGGCGTTGTTAGGCTGCCAAAAAACTACAGTCTCCTGAAATCACAACATACATTTTTTCATCCAATCTTCATGATACTTTCAAGTAATGATCAGTACACCAATCCCACTTGGATGCCCAAGTTTCGTTCTCCTACGTTGAAGCATCCGTTTGCAGTAACAGTTTGAATTTTTAGGTTTCACTGCGTTTTCTTCTATATTGACAGATGCAGTTCGAACTCTAAATCAAACACGGTTTGTGCTAGCTTCTTGAAACGTGACACAATACAGTAGTTCTACGTTCTATCTCTAAGGTTTGTTTCCTCTTGATGTCGCCTTAAGCACAGGCTGGCGAATAACTCATTCAATGAAAGGCGTTGTTAGGCTGAAAAAAAACTACTGTCTCCTGAAATCACAACATACATTTTTTCATCCAATCTTCATGATACTTTCAAGTAATGATCAGTACACCAATCCCACTTGGATGCCCAAGTTTCTTTCTCCTACGTTGAAGCATCCGTTTGCAGTAACAGTTTGAATTTTTAGGTTTCACTCTGTTTTCTCCTATATTGACAGATGCAGTTCGAACTCTAAATCAAACACGTTTTGTGCTAGCTTCTTGAAACTTGACACAATACAGTAGTTCTACGTTCTATCTCTAAGGTTTGTTTCCTCTTGATGTAGCCTTAAGCACAGGCTGGCGAATAACTCATTCAATGAAAGGCGTTGTTAGGCTGCCAAAAAAACTACAGTCTCCTGAAATCACAACATACATTTTCTCATTCAATCTTCATGATACTTTCAAGTAATGATCAGTACACCAATCCCACTTGGATGCCCAAGTATCGTTCTCCTACGTTGAAGCATCCGTTTGCAGTAACAGTTTGAATTTTTAGGTTTCACTCTGTTTTCTCCTATATTGACAGATGCAGTTCGAACTCTAAATCAGACACGGTTTGTGCTAGCTTCTTGAAACTTGACACAATACAGTAGTTCTATGTTCCATCTCTAAGGTTTGTTTCCTCTTGATGTAGCCTTAAGCACAGGCTGGCGAATAACTCATTCAATGAAAGGCATTGTTAGGCTGCCAAAAAACTACAGTCTCCTGAAATCACAACATATATTTTTTTTCCGACCTTCCTGATACTTTCAAATAATGAGCAGTACTCCAATCAAACTTGGATGTCCAAGTTTCGTTCTCCTACGTTGAAGCATCCGTTTGCAGTAACAGTTTGAATTTTTAGGTTTCACTCTGTTTTCTTCTATATTGACAGATGCAGTTAGAACTCTAAATCAAACACGGTTTGTGCTAGCTTCTTGAAACGTGACACAATACAGTAGTTCTACGTTCTATCTCTAAGGTTTGCTTCCTCTTGATGTAGCCTAATACAGCGACTCGCGAATAACACTTATATTGAAAGGGATTGCCAAACTTCCAAAAACTAGAGTCTCCTGAAATCTCAACATACATTTTTTTCATCCAATCTTCATGATACTTTCAAGTAATGATCAGTACACCAATCCCACGTGGATGCCCAAGTATCGTTCTCCTACGTTGAAGCATCCGTTTGCAGTAACAGTTTGAATTTTTAGGTTTCACTCTGTTTTCTCCTATATTGACAGATGCAGTTCGAACTCTAAATCAAACACGGTTTGTGCTAGCTTCTTGAAACGTGACACAATACAGTAGTTCTACGTTCTATCTCTAAGGTTTGTTTCCTCTTGATGTAGCCTTAAGCACAGGCTGGCGAATAACTCATTCAATGAAAGGCGTTGTTAGGCTGCCAAAAAACTACAGTCTCCTGAAATCACAACATATATTTTTTTTCCGACCTTCCTGATACTTTCAAATAATGAGCAGTACTCCAATCAAACTTGGATGTCCAAGTTTCGTTCTCCTACGTTGAAGCATCCGTTTGCAGTAACAGTTTGAATTTTTAGGTTTCACTGCGTTTTCTTCTATATTGACAGATGCAGTTCGAACTCTAAATCAAACACGGTTTGTGCTAGCTTCTTGAAACGTGACACAATACAGTAGTTCTACGTTCTATCTCTAAGGTTTGTTTCCTCTTGATGTAGCCTTAAGCACAGGCTGGCGAATAACTCATTCAATGAAAGGCGTTGTTAGGCTGCCAAAAAACTACAGTCTCCTGAAATCACAACATACATTTTTTCATCCAATCTTCATGATACTTTCAAGTAATGATCAGTACACCAATCCCACTTGGATGCCCAAGTTTCGTTCTCCTACGTTGAAGCATCCGTTTGCAGTAACAGTTTGAATTTTTAGGTTTCACTGCGTTTTCTTCTATATTGACAGATGCAGTTCGAACTCTAAATCAAACACGGTTTGTGCTAGCTTCTTGAAACGTGACACAATACAGTAGTTCTACGTTCTATCTCTAAGGTTTGTTTCCTCTTGATGTAGCCTTAAGCACAGGCTGGCGAATAACTCATTCAATGAAAGGCGTTGTTAGGCTGCCAAAAAACTACAGTCTCCTGAAATCACAACATACATTTTTTCATCCAATCTTCATGATACTTTCAAGTAATGATCAGTACACCAATCCCACTTGGATGCCCAAGTTTCTTTCTCCTACGTTGAAGCATCCGTTTGCAGTAACAGTTTGAATTTTTAGGTTTCACTCTGTTTTCTCCTATATTGACAGATGCAGTTCGAACTCTAAATCAAACACGGTTTGTGCTAGCTTCTTGAAACTTGACACAATACAGTAGTTCTACATTCTATCTCTAAGGTTTGTTTCCTCTTGATGTAGCCTTAAGCACAGGCTGGCGAATAACTCATTCAATGAAAGGCGTTGTTAGGCTGCCAAAAAAACTACAGTCTCCTGAAATCACAACATACATTTTCTCATTCAATCTTCATGATACTTTCAAGTAATGATCAGTACACCAATCCCACTTGGATGCCCAAGTTTCGTTCTCCTACGTTGAAGCATCCGTTTGCAGTAACAGTTTGAATTTTTAGGTTTCACTCTGTTTTCTCCTATATTGACAGATGCAGTTCGAACTCTAAATCAAACACGGTTTGTGCTAGCTTCTTGAAACTTGACACAATACAGTAGTTCTACGTTCTATCTCTAAGGTTTGTTTCCTCTTGATGTAGCCTTAAGGACAGGCTGGCGAATAACTCATTCAATGAAAGGCGTTGTTAGGCTGCCAAAAAACTACAGTCTCCTGAAATCACAACATATATTTTTTTTTCCGACCTTCCTGATACTTTCAAATAATGAGCAGTACTCCAATCAAACTTGGATGTCCAAGTTTCGTTCTCCTACGTTGAAGCATCCGTTTGCAGTAACAGTTTGAATTTTTAGGTTTCACTCTGTTTTCTTCTATATTGACAGATGCAGTTAGAACTCTAAATCAAACACGGTTTGTGCTAGCTTCTTGAAACGTGACACAATACAGTAGTTCTACGTTCTATCTCTAAGGTTTGTTTCCTCTTGATGTAGCCTAATACAGGGACTCGCGAATAACACTTATATTGAAAGGGGTTGCCAAACTTCCAAAAACTAGAGTCTCCTGAAATCTCAACATACATTTTTTCATCCAATCTTCATGATACTTTCAAGTAATGATCAGTACACCAATCCCACTTGGATGCCCAAGTATCGTTCTCCTACGTTGAAGCATCCGTTTGCAGTAACAGTTTGAATTTTTAGGTTTCACTCTGTTTTCTCCTATATTGACAGATGCAGTTCGAACTCTAAATCAAACACGGTTTGTGCTAGCTTCTTGAAACTTGACACAATACAGTAGTTCTACGTTCTATCTCTAAGGTTTGTTTCCTCTTGATGTAGCCTTAAGCACAGGCTGGCGAATAACTCATTCAATGAAAGGCGTTGTTAGGCTGCCAAAAAACTACAGTCTCCTGAAATCACAACATACATTTTTTCATCCAATCTTCATGATACTTTCAAGTAATGATCAGTACACCAATCCCACTTGGATGCCCAAGTTTCGTTCTCCTACGTTGAAGCATCCGTTTGCAGTAACAGTTTGAATTTTTAGGTTTCACTCTGTTTTCTCCTATATTGACAGATGCAGTTCGAACTCTAAATCAAACACGGTTTGTGCTAGCTTCTTGAAACGTGACACAATACAGTAGTTCTACGTTCTATCTCTAAGGTTTGTTTCCTCTTGATGTAGCCTTAAGCACAGGCTGGCGAATAACTCATTCAATGAAAGGCGTTGTTAGGCTGCCAAAAAACTACAGTCTCCTGAAATCACAACATATATTTTTTTTCCGACCTTCCTGATACTTTCAAATAATGAGCAGTACTCCAATCAAACTTGGATGTCCAAGTTTCGTTCTCCTACGTTGAAGCATCCGTTTGCAGTAACAGTTTGAATTTTTAGGTTTCACTCTGTTTTCTTCTATATTGACAGATGCAGTTCGAACTCTAAATCAAACACGGTTTGTGCTAGCTTCTTGAAACGTGACACAATACAGTAGTTCTACGTTCTATCTCTAAGGTTTGTTTCCTCTTGATGTAGCCTTAAGCACAGGCTGGCGAATAACTCATTCAATGAAAGGCGTTGTTAGGCTGCCAAAAAACTACAGTCTCCTGAAATCACAACATATATTTTTTTTCCGACCTTCCTGATACTTTCAAATAATGAGCAGTACTCCAATCAAACTTGGATGTCCAAGTTTCGTTCTCCTACATTGAAGCATCCGTTTGCAGTAACAGTTTGAATTTTTAGGTTTCACTCTGTTTTCTTCTATATTGACAGATGCAGTTAGAACTCTAAATCAAACACGGTTTGTGCTAGCTTCTTGAAACTTGACACAATACAGTAGTTCTACGTTCTATCTCTAAGGTTTGTTTCCTCTTGATGTAGCCTAATACAGGGACTCGCGAATATCACTTATATTGAAAGGGATTGCCAAACTTCCAAAAACTAGAGTCTCCTGAAATCTCAACATACATTTTTTTCATCCAATCTTCATGATACTTTCAAGTAATGATCAGTACACCAATCCCACGTGGATGCCCAAGTATCGTTCTCCTACGTTGAAGCATCCGTTTGCAGTAACAGTTTGAATTTTTAGGTTTCACTCTGTTTTCTCCTATATTGACAGATGCAGTTCGAACTCTAAATCAAACACGGTTTGTGCTAGCTTCTTGAAACTTGACACAATACAGTAGTTCTACGTTCTATCTCTAAGGTTTGTTTCCTCTTGATGTAGCCTTAAGCACAGGCTGGCGAATAACTCATTCAATGAAAGGCGTTGTTAGGCTGCCAAAAAACTACAGTCTCCTGAAATCACAACATATATTTTTTTTCCGACCTTCCTGATACTTTCAAATAATGAGCAGTACTCCAATCAAACTTGGATGTCCAAGTTTCGTTCTCCTACGTTGAAGCATCCGTTTGCAGTAACAGTTTGAATTTTTAGGTTTCACTCTGTTTTCTTCTATATTGACAGATGCAGTTCGAACTCTAAATCAAACACGGTTTGTGCTAGCTTCTTGAAACGTGACACGATACAGTAGTTCTACGTTCTATCTCTAAGGTTTGTTTCCTCTTGATGTAGCCTAATACAGGGACTCGCGAATAACACTTATATTGAAAGGGGTTGCCAAACTTCCAAAAACTAGAGTCTCCTGAAATCACAACATACATTTTTTCATCCAATCTTCATGATACTTTCAAGTAATGATCAGTACACCAATCCCACTTGGATGCCCAAGTTTCGTTCTCCTACGTTGAAGCATCCGTTTGCAGTAACAGTTTGAATTTTTAGGTTTCACTCTGTTTTCTCCTATATTGACAGATGCAGTTCGAACTCTAAATCAAACACGGTTTGTGCTAGCTTCTTGAAACTTGACACAATACAGTAGTTCTACGTTCTATCTCTAAGGTTTGTTTCCTCTTGATGTAGCCTTAAGCACAGGCTGGCGAATAACTCATTCAATGAAAGGCGTTGTTAGGCTGCCAAAAAACTACAGTCTCCTGAAATCACAACATATATTTTTTTTTCCGACCTTCCTGATACTTTCAAATAATGAGCAGTACTCCAATCAAACTTGGATGTCCAAGTTTCGTTCTCCTACGTTGAAGCATCCGTTTGCAGTAACAGTTTGAATTTTTAGGTTTCACTGCGTTTTCTTCTATATTGACAGATGCAGTTAGAACTCTAAATCAAACACGGTTTGTGCTAGCTTCTTGAAACGTGACACAATACAGTAGTTCTACGTTCTATCACTAAGGTTTGTTTCCTCTTGATGTAGCCTAATACAGGGACTCGCGAATAACACTTATATTGAAAGGGATTGCCAAACTTCCAAAAACTAGAGTCTCCTGAAATCTCAACATACATTTTTTTCATCCAATCTTCATGATACTTTCAAGTAATGATCAGTACACCAATCCCACTTGGATGCCCAAGTATCGTTCTCCTACGTTGAAGCATCCGTTTTCAGTAACAGTTTGAATTTTTAGGTTTCACTCTGTTTTCTCCTATATTGACAGATGCAGTTCCAACTCTAAATCAAACACGGTTTGTGCTAGCTTCTTGAAACTTGACACAATACAGTAGTTCTACGTTCTATCTCTAAGGTTTGTTTCCTCTTGATGTAGCCTTAAGCACAGGCTGGCGAATAACTCATTCAATGAAAGGCGTTGTTAGGCTGCCAAAAAACTACAGTCTCCTGAAATCACAACATACATTTTTTCATCCAATCTTCATGATACTTTCAAGTAATGATCAGTACACCAATCCCACTTGGATGCCCAAGTTTCGTTCTCCTACGTTGAAGCATCCGTTTGCAGTAACAGTTTGAATTTTTAGGTTTCACTCTGTTTTCTCCTATATTGACAGATGCAGTTCGAACTCTAAATCAAACACGGTTTGTGCTAGCTTCTTGAAACTTGACACAATACAGTAGTTCTACGTTCTATCTCTAAGGTTTGTTTCCTCTTGATGTAGCCTTAAGCACAGGCTGGCGAATAACTCATTCAATGAAAGGCGTTGTTAGGCTGCCAAAAAACTACAGTCTCCTGAAATCACAACATATATTTTTTTTCCGACCTTCCTGATACTTTCAAATAATGAGCAGTACTCCAATCAAACTTGGATGTCCAAGTTTCGTTCTCCTACGTTGAAGCATCCGTTTGCAGTAACAGTTTGAATTTTTAGGTTTCACTCTGTTTTCTTCTATATTGACAGATGCAGTTCGAACTCTATATCAAACACGGTTTGTGCTAGCTTCTTGAAACGTGACACAATACAGTAGTTCTACGTTCTATCTCTAAGGTTTGTTTCCTCTTGATGTAGCCTTAAGCACAGGCTGGCGAATAACTCATTCAATGAAAGGCGTTGTTAGGCTGCCAAAAAACTACAGTCTCCTGAAATCACAACATATATTTTTTTTCCGACCTTCCTGATACTTTCAAATAATGAGCAGTACTCCAATCAAACTTGGATGTCCAAGTTTCGTTCTCCTACGTTGAAGCATCCGTTTGCAGTAACAGTTTGAATTTTTAGGTTTCACTCTGTTTTCTTCTATATTGACAGATGCAGTTAGAACTCTAAATCAAACACGGTTTGTGCTAGCTTCTTGAAACGTGACACAATACAGTAGTTCTACGTTCTATCTCTAAGGTTTGCTTCCTCTTGATGTAGCCTAATACAGCGACTCGCGAATAACACTTATATTGAAAGGGATTGCCAAACTTCCAAAAACTAGAGTCTCCTGAAATCTCAACATACATTTTTTTCATCCAATCTTCATGATACTTTCAAGTAATGATCAGTACACCAATCCCACGTGGATGCCCAAGTATCGTTCTCCTACGTTGAAGCATCCGTTTGCAGTAACAGTTTGAATTTTTAGGTTTCACTGCGTTTTCTTCTATATTGACAGATGCAGTTCGAACTCTAAATCAAACACGGTTTGTGCTAGCTTCTTGAAACGTGACACAATACAGTAGTTCTACGTTCTATCTCTAAGGTTTGTTTCCTCTTGATGTAGCCTTAAGCACAGGCTGGCGAATAACTCATTCAATGAAAGGCGTTGTTAGGCTGCCAAAAAACTACAGTCTCCTGAAATCACAACATACATTTTTTCATCCAATCTTCATGATACTTTCAAGTAATGATCAGTACACCAATCCCACTTGGATGCCCAAGTTTCGTTCTCCTACGTTGAAGCATCCGTTTGCAGTAACAGTTTGAATTTTTAGGATTCACTGCGTTTTCTTCTATATTGACAGATGCAGTTCGAACTCTAAATCAAACACGGTTTGTGCTAGCTTCTTGAAACGTGACACAATACAGTAGTTCTACGTTCTATCTCTAAGGTTTGTTACCTCTTGATGTAGCCTTAAGCACAGGCTGGCGAATAACTCATTCAATGAAAGGCGTTGTTAGGCTGCCAAAAAACTACAGTCTCCTGAAATCACAACATACATTTATTCATCCAATCTTCATGATACTTTCAAGTAATGATCAGTACACCAATCCCACTTGGATGCCCAAGTTTCTTTCTCCTACGTTGAAGCATCCGTTTGCAGTAACAGTTTGAATTTTTAGGTTTCACTCTGTTTTCTCCTATATTGACAGATGCAGTTCGAACTCTAAATCAAACACGGTTTGTGCTAGCTTCTTGAAACTTGACACAATACAGTAGTTCTACATTCTATCTCTAAGGTTTGTTTCCTCTTGATGTAGCCTTAAGCACAGGCTGGCGAATAACTCATTCAATGAAAGGCGCTGTTAGGCTGCCAAAAAAACTACAGTCTCCTGAAATCACAACATACATTTTCTCATTCAATCTTCATGATACTTTCAAGTAATGATCAGTACACCAATCCCACTTGGATGCCCAAGTTTCGTTCTCCTACGTTGAAGCATCCGTTTGCAGTAACAGTTTGAATTTTTAGGTTTCACTCTGTTTTCTCCTATATTGACAGATGCAGTTCGAACTCTAAATCAAACACGGTTTGTGCTAGCTTCTTGAAACTTGACACAATACAGTAGTTCTACGTTCTATCTCTAAGGTTTGTTTCCTCTTGATGTAGCCTTAAGCACAGGCTGGCGAATAACTCATTCAATGAAAGGCGTTGTTAGGCTGCCAAAAAACTACAGTCTCCTGAAATCACAACATATATTTTTTTTTCCGACCTTCCTGATACTTTCAAATAATGAGCAGTACTCCAATCAAACTTGGATGTCCAAGTTTCGTTCTCCTACGTTGAAGCATCCGTTTGCAGTAACAGTTTGAATTTTTAGGTTTCACTCTGTTTTCTTCTATATTGACAGATGCAGTTAGAACTCTAAATCAAACACGGTTTGTGCTAGCTTCTTGAAACGTGACACAATACAGTAGTTCTACGTTCTATCTCTAAGGTTTGTTTCCTCTTGATGTAGCCTAATACAGGGACTCGCGAATAACACTTATATTGAAAGGGGTTGCCAAACTTCCAAAAACTAGAGTCTCCTGAAATCTCAACATACATTTTTTCATCCAATCTTCATGATACTTTCAAGTAATGATCAGTACACCAATCCCACTTGGATGCCCAAGTATCGTTCTCCTACGTTGAAGCGTCCGTTTGCAGTAACAGTTTGAATTTTTAGGTTTCACTCTGTTTTCTCCTATATTGACAGATGCAGTTCGAACTCTAAATCAAACACGGTTTGTGCTAGCTTCTTGAAACTTGACACAATACAGTAGTTCTACGTTCTATCTCTAAGGTTTGTTTCCTCTTGATGTAGCCTTAAGCACAGGCTGGCGAATAACTCATTCAATGAAAGGCGTTGTTAGGCTGCCAAAAAACTACAGTCTCCTGAAATCACAACATACATTTTTTCATCCAATCTTCATGATACTTTCAAGTAATGATCAGTACACCAATCCCACTTGGATGCCCAAGTTTCATTCTCCTACGTTGAAGCATCCGTTTGCAGTAACAGTTTGAATTTTTAGGTTTCACTCTGTTTTCTCCTATATTGACAGATGCAGTTCGAACTCTAAATCAAACACGGTTTGTGCTAGCTTCTTGAAACGTGACACAATACAGTAGTTCTACGTTCTATCTCTAAGGTTTGTTTCCTCTTGATGTAGCCTTAAGCACAGGCTGGCGAATAACTCATTCAATGAAAGGCGTTGTTAGGCTGCCAAAAAACTACAGTCTCCTGAAATCACAACATATATTTTTTTCCGACCTTCCTGATACTTTCAAATAATGAGCAGTACTCCAATCAAACTTGGATGTCCATGTTTCGTTCTCCTACGATGAAGCATCCGTTTGCAGTAACAGTTTGAATTTTTAGGTTTCACTCTGTTTTCTTCTATATTGACAGATGCAGTTCGAACTCTAAATCAAACACGGTTTGTGCTAGCTTCTTGAAACGTGACACAATACAGTAGTTCTACGTTCTATCTCTAAGGTTTGTTTCCTCTTGATGTAGCCTTAAGCACAGGCTGGCGAATAACTCATTCAATGAAAGGCGTTGTTAGGCTGCCAAAAAACTACAGTCTCCTGAAATCACAACATATATTTTTTTCCGACCTTCCTGATACTTTCAAATAATGAGCAGTACTCCAATCAAACTTGGATGTCCAAGTTTCGTTCTCCTACGTTGAAGCATCCGTTTGCAGTAACAGTTTGAATTTTTAGGTTTCACTCTGTTTTCTTCTATATTGACAGATGCAGTTCGAACTCTAAATCAAACACGGTTTGTGCTAGCTTCTTGAAACGTGACACGATACAGTAGTTCTACGTTCTATCTCTAAGGTTTGTTTCCTCTTGATGTAGCCTAATACAGGGACTCGCGAATAACACTTATATTGAAAGGGGTTGCCAAACTTCCAAAAACTAGAGTCTCCTGAAATCACAACATACATTTTTTCATCCAATCTTCATGATACTTTCAAGTAATGATCAGTACACCAATCCCACTTGGATGCCCAAGTTTCGTTCTCCTACGTTGAAGCATCCGTTTGCAGTAACAGTTTGAATTTTTAGGTTTCACTCTGTTTTCTCCTATATTGACAGATGCAGTTCGAACTCTAAATCAAACACGGTTTGTGCTAGCTTCTTGAAACTTGACACAATACAGTAGTTCTACGTTCTATCTCTAAGGTTTGTTTCCTCTTGATGTAGCCTTAAGCACAGGCTGGCGAATAACTCATTCAATGAAAGGCGTTGTTAGGCTGCCAAAAAACTACAGTCTCCTGAAATCACAACATATATTTTTTTTTCCGACCTTCCTGATACTTTCAAATAATGAGCAGTACTCCAATCAAACTTGGATGTCCAAGTTTCGTTCTCCTACGTTGAAGCATATGTTTGCAGTAACAGTTTGAATTTTTAGGTTTCACTGCGTTTTCTTCTATATTGACAGATGCAGTTCGAACTCTAAATCAAACACGGTTTGTGCTAGCTTCTTGAAACGTGACACAATACAGTAGTTCTACGTTCTATCTCTAAGGTTTGTTTCCTCTTGATGTAGCCTAATACAGGGACTCGCGAATAACACTTATATTGAAAGGGATTGCCAAACTTCCAAAAACTAGAGTCTCCTGAAATCTCAACATACATTTTTTTCATCCAATCTTCATGATACTTTCAAGTAATGATCAGTACACCAATCCCACTTGGATGCCCAAGTATCGTTCTCCTACGTTGAAGCATCCGTTTGCAGTAACAGTTTGAATTTTTAGGTTTCACTCTGTTTTCTCCTATATTGACAGATGCAGTTCCAACTCTAAATCAAACACGGTTTGTGCTAGCTTCTTGAAACTTGACACAATACAGTAGTTCTACGTTCTATCTCTAAGGTTTGTTTCCTCTTGATGTAGCCTTAAGCACAGGCTGGCGAATAACTCATTCAATGAAAGGCGTTGTTAGGCTGCCAAAAAACTACAGTCTCCTGAAATCACAACATATATTTTTTCATCCAATCTTCATGATACTTTCAAGTAATGATCAGTACACCAATCCCACTTGGATGCCCAAGTTTCGTTCTCCTACGTTGAAGCATCCGTTTGCAGTAACAGTTTGAATTTTTAGGTTTCACTCTGTTTTCTCCTATATTGACAGATGCAGTTCGAACTCTAAATCAAACACGGTTTGTGCTAGCTTCTTGAAACTTGACACAATACAGTAGTTCTACGTTCTATCTCTAAGGTTTGTTTCCTCTTGATGTAGCCTTAAGCACAGGCTGGCGAATAACTCATTCAATGAAAGGCGTTGTTAGGCTGCCAAAAAACTACAGTCTCCTGAAATCACAACATATATTTTTTTTCCGACCTTCCTGATACTTTCAAATAATGAGCAGTACTCCAATCAAACTTGGATGTCCAAGTTTCGTTCTCCTACGTTGAAGCATCCGTTTGCAGTAACAGTTTGAATTTTTAGGTTTCACTCTGTTTTCTTCTATATTGACAGATGCAGTTCGAACTCTAAATCAAACACGGTTTGTGCTAGCTTCTTGAAACGTGACACAATACAGTAGTTCTACGTTCTATCTCTAAGGTTTGTTTCCTCTTGATGTAGCCTTAAGCACAGGCTGGCGAATAACTCATTCAATGAAAGGCGTTGTTAGGCTGCCAAAAAACTACAGTCTCCTGAAATCACAACATATATTTTTTTTCCGACCTTCCTGATACTTTCAAATAATGAGCAGTACTCCAATCAAACTTGGATGTCCAAGTTTCGTTCTCCTACGTTGAAGCATCCGTTTGCAGTAACAGTTTGAATTTTTAGGTTTCACTGCGTTTTCTTCTATATTGACAGATGCAGTTCGAACTCTAAATCAAACACGGTTTGTGCTAGCTTCTTGAAACGTGCCACAATTCAGTAGTTCTACGTTCTATCTCTAAGGTTTGTTTCCTCTTGATGTAGCCTTAAGCACAGGCTGGCGAATAACTCATTCAATGAAAGGCGTTGTTAGGCTGCCAAAAAACTACAGTCTCCTGAAATCACAACATACATTTTTTCATCCAATCTTCATGATACTTTCAAGTAATGATCATTACACCAATCCCACTTGGATGCCCAAGTTTCGTTCTCCTACGTTGAAGCATCCGTTTGCAGTAACAGTTTGAATTTTTAGGTTTCACTGCGTTTTCTTCTATATTGACAGATGCAGTTCGAACTCTAAATCAAACACGGTTTGTGCTAGCTTCTTGAAACGTGACACAATACAGTAGTTCTACGTTCTATCTCTAAGGTTTGTTTCCTCTTGATGTAGCCTTAAGCACAGGCTGGCGAATAACTCATTCAATGAAAGGCGTTGTTAGGCTGCCAAAAAACTACAGTCTCCTGAAATCACAACATACATTTTTTCATCCAATCTTCATGATACTTTCAAGTAATGATCAGTACACCAATCCCACTTGGATGCCCAAGTTTCTTTCTCCTACGTTGAAGCATCCGTTTGCAGTAACAGTTTGAATTTTTAGGTTTCACTCTGTTTTCTCCTATATTGACAGATGCAGTTCGAACTCTAAATCAAACACGGTTTGTGCTAGCTTCTTGAAACTTGACACAATACAGTAGTTCTACATTCTATCTCTAAGGTTTGTTTCCTCTTGATGTAGCCTTAAGCACAGGCTGGCGAATAACTCATTCAATGAAAGGCGTTGTTAGGCTGCCAAAAAAACTACAGTCTCCTGAAATCACAACATACATTTTCTCATTCAATCTTCATGATACTTTCAAGTAATGATCAGTACACCAATCCCACTTGGATGCCCAAGTTTCGTTCTCCTACGTTGAAGCATCCGTTTGCAGTAACAGTTTGAATTTTTAGGTTTCACTCTGTTTTCTCCTATATTGACAGATGCAGTTCGAACTCTAAATCAAACACGGTTTGTGCTAGCTTCTTGAAACTTGACACAATACAGTAGTTCTACGTTCTATCTCTAAGGTTTGTTTCCTCTTGATGTAGCCTTAAGCACAGGCTGGCAAATAACTCATTCAATGAAAGGCGTTGTTAGGCTGCCAAAAAACTACAGTCTCCTGAAATCACAACATATATTTTTTTTCCGACCTTCCTGATACTTTCAAATAATGAGCAGTACTCCAATCAAACTTGGATGTCCAAGTTTCGTTCTCCTACGTTGAAGCATCCGTTTGCAGTAACAGTTTGAATTTTTAGGTTTCACTCTGTTTTCTTCTATATTGACAGATGCAGTTAGAACTCTAAATCAAACACGGTTTGTGCTAGCTTCTTGAAACGTGACACAATACAGTAGTTCTACGTTCTATCTCTAAGGTTTGTTTCCTCTTGATGTAGCCTAATACAGGGACTCGCGAATAACACTTATATTGAAAGGGGTTGCCAAACTTCCAAAAACTAGAGTCTCCTGAAATCTCAACATACATTTTTTCATCCAATCTTCATGATACTTTCAAGTAATGATCAGTACACCAATCCCACTTGGATGCCCAAGTATCGTTCTCCTACGTTGAAGCATCCGTTTGCAGTAACAGTTTGAATTTTTAGGTTTCACTCTGTTTTCTCCTATATTGACAGATGCAGTTCGAACTCTAAATCAAACACGGTTTGTGCTAGCTTCTTGAAACTTGACACAATACAGTAGTTCTACGTTCTATCTCTAAGGTTTGTTTCCTCTTGATGTAGCCTTAAGCACAGGCTGGCGAATAACTCATTCAATGAAAGGCGTTGTTAGGCTGCCAAAAAACTACAGTCTCCTGAAATCACAACATACATTTTTTCATCCAATCTTCATGATACTTTCAAGTAATGATCAGTACACCAATCCCACTTGGATGCCCAAGTTTCGTTCTCCTACGTTGAAGCATCCGTTTGCAGTAACAGTTTGAATTTTTAGGTTTCACTCTGTTTTCTCCTATATTGACAGATGCAGTTCGAACTCTAAATCAAACACGGTTTGTGCTAGCTTCTTGAAACGTGACACAATACAGTAGTTCTACGTTCTATCTCTAAGGTTTGTTCCTCTTGATGTAGCCTTAAGCACAGGCTGGCGAATAACTCATTCAATGAAAGGCGTTGTTAGGCTGCCAAAAAACTACAGTCTCCTGAAATCACAACATACATTTTTTCATCCAATCTTCATGATACTTTCAAGTAATGATCAGTACACCAATCCCACTTGGATGCCCAAGTTTCGTTCTCCTACGTTGAAGCATCCGTTTGCAGTAACAGTTTTAATTTTTAGGTTTCACTCTGTTTTCTCCTATATTGACAGATGCAGTTCGAACTCTAAATCAAACACGGTTTGTGCTAGCTTCTTGAAACTTGACACAATACAGTAGTTCTACGTTCTATCTCTAAGGTTTGTTTCCTCTTGATGTAGCCTTAAGCACAGGCTGGCGAATAACTCATTCAATGAAAGGCGTTGTTAGGCTGCCAAAAAACTACAGTCTCCTGAAATCACAACATATATTTTTTTTCCGACCTTCCTGATACTTTCAAATAATGAGCAGTACTCCAATCAAACTTGGATGTCCAAGTTTCATTCTCCTACGTTGAAGCATCCGTTTGCAGTAACAGTTTGAATTTTTAGGTTTCACTCTGTTTTCTTCTATATTGACAGATGCAGTTAGAACTCTAAATCAAACACGGTTTGTGCTAGCTTCTTGAAACGTGACACAATACAGTAGTTCTACGTTCTATCTCTAAGGTTTGTTTCCTCTGATGTAGCCTTAAGCACAGGCTGGCGAATAACTCATTCAATGAAAGGCGTTGTTAGGCTGCCAAAAAACTACAGTCTCCTGAAATCACAACATATATTTTTTTTCCGACCTTCCTGATACTTTCAAATAATGAGCAGTACTCCAATCAAACTTGGATGTCCAACTTTCGTTCTCCTACGTTGAAGCATCCGTTTGCAGTAACAGTTTGAATTTTTAGGTTTCACTGCGTTTTCTTCTATATTGACAGATGCAGTTCGAACTCTAAATCAAACACGGTTTGTGCTAGCTTCTTGAAACGTGACACAATTCAGTAGTTCTACGTTCTATCTCTAAGGTTTGTTTCCTCTTGATGTAGCCTTAAGCACAGGCTGGCGAATAACTCGTTCAATGAAAGGCGTTGTTAGGCTGCCAAAAAACTACAGTCTCCTGAAATCACAACATACATTTTTTCATCCAATCTTCATGATACTTTCAAGTAATGATCAGTACACCAATCCCACTTGGATGCCCAAGTTTCGTTCTCCTACGTTGACGCATCCGTTTGCAGTAACAGTTTGAATTTTTAGGTTTCACTCTGTTTTCTCCTATATTGACAGATGCAGTTCGAACTCTAAATCAAACACGGTTTGTGCTAGCTTCTTGAAACTTGACACAATACAGTAGTTCTACGTTCTATCTCTAAGGTTTGTTTCCTCTTGATGTAGCCTTAAGCACAGGCTGGCGAATAACTCATTCAATGAAAGGCGTTGTTAGGCTGCCAAAAAACTACAGTCTCCTGAAATCACAACATACATTTTTTCATCCAATCTTCATGATACTTTCAAGTAATGATCAGTACACCAATCCCACTTGGATGCCCAAGTTTCGTTCTCCTACGTTGAAGCATCCGTTTGCAGTAACAGTTTGAATTTTTAGGTTTCACTCTGTTTTCTCCTATATTGACAGATGCAGTTCGAACTCTAAATCAAACACGGTTTGTGCTAGCTTCTTGAAACTTGACACAATACAGTAGTTCTACGTTCTATCTCTAAGGTTTGTTTCCTCTTGATGTAGCCTTAAGCACAGGCTGGCGAATAACTCATTCAATGAAAGGCGTTGTTAGGCTGCCAAAAAACTACAGTCTCCTGAAATCACAACACATATTTTTTTTCCGACCTTCCTGATACTTTCAAATAATGAGCAGTACTCCAAACAAACTTGGATGTCCAAGTTTCGTTCTCCTACGTTGAAGCATCCGTTTGCAGTAACAGTTTGAATTTTTAGGTTTCACTGCGTTTTCTTCTATATTGACAGATGCAGTTCGAACTCTAAATCAAACACGGTTTGTGCTAGTTTCTTGAAACGTGACACAATACAGTAGTTCTACGTTCTATCTCTAAGGTTTGTTTCCTCTTGATGTAGCCTAATACAGGGACTCGCGAATAACACTTATATTGAAAGGGGTTGCCAAACTTCCAAAAACTAGAGTCTCCTGAAATCTCAACATACATATTTTCATCCAATCTTCATGATACTTTCAAGTAATGATCAGTACTCTACTCCCACTTGGATGCCCAAGTATCGTTCTCCTACGTTGAAGCATCCGTTTGCAGTAACAGTTTGAATTTTTAGGTTTCACTGCGTTTTCTTCTATATTGACAGATGCAGTTCGAACTCTAAATCAAACACGGTTTGTGCTAGCTTCTTGAAACGTGACACAATACAGTAGTTCTACGTTCTATCTCTAAGGTTTGTTTCCTCTTGATGTAGCCTTAAGCACAGGCTGGCGAATAACTCATTCAATGAAAGGCGTTGTTAGGCTGCCAAAAAACTACAGTCTCCTGAAATCACAACATACATTTTTTCATCCAATCTTCATGATACTTTCAAGTAATGATCAGTACACCAATCCCACTTGGATGCCCAAGTTTCGTTCTCCTACGTTGAAGCATCTGTTTGCAGTAACAGTTTGAATTTTTAGGTTTCACTGCGTTTTCTCCTATATTGACAGATGCAGTT
This sequence comes from Callospermophilus lateralis, assembly GCF_048772815.1. Taxonomy (NCBI): domain Eukaryota; kingdom Metazoa; phylum Chordata; class Mammalia; order Rodentia; family Sciuridae; genus Callospermophilus; species Callospermophilus lateralis. The sequence continues at coordinate 63,241 of NW_027514831.1, read as the reverse complement.
CGAACTCTAAATCAAACACGGTTTGTGCTAGCTTCTTGAAACGTGACACAATACAGTAGTTCTACGTTCTATCTCTAATTTTTGTTTCCTCTTGATGTAGCCTTAAGCACAGGCTGGCGAATAACTCATTCAATGAAAGGCGTTGTTAGGCTGCCAAAAAACTACAGTCTCCTGAAATCACAACATACATTTTTTCATCCAATCTTCATGATACTTTCAAGTAATGATCAGTACACCAATCCCACTTGGATGCCCAATTTTCGTTCTCCTACGTTGAAGCATCCGTTTGCAGTAACAGTTTGAATTTTTAGGTTTCACTGTTTTCTCCTATATTGACAGATGCAGTTCGAACTCTAAATCAAACACGGTTTGTGCTAGCTTCTTGAAACTTGACACAATACAGTAGTTCTACGTTCTATCTCTAAGGTTTGTTTCCTCTTGATGTAGCCTTAAGCACAGGCTGGCGAATAACTCATTCAATGAAAGGCGTTGTTAGGCTGCCAAAAAACTACAGTCTCCTGAAATCACAACATATATATTTTTTCCGACCTTCCTGATACTTTCAAATAATGAGCAGTACTCCAAACAAACTTGGATGTCCAAGTTTCGTTCTCCTACGTTGAAGCATCCGTTTGCAGTAACAGTTTGAATTTTTAGGTTTCACTGTGTTTTCTTCTATATTGACAGATGCAGTTAGAACGCTAAATCAAACACGGTTTGTGCTAGCTTCTTGAAACGTGACACAATACAGTAGTTCTACGTTCTATCTCTAAGGTTTGTTTCCTCTTGATGTAGCCTAATACAGGGACTCGCGAATAACACTTATATTGAAAGGGATTGCCAAACTTCCAAAAACTAGAGTCTCCTGAAATCTCAAGATACATTTTTTTCATCCAATCTTCATGATACTTTCAAGTAATGATCAGTACACCAATCCCACTTGGATGCCCAAGTATCGTTCTCCTACGTTGAAGCATCCGTTTGCAGTAACAGTTTGAATTTTTAGGTTTCACTCTGTTATCTCCTATATTGACAGATGCAGTTCGAACTCTAAATCAAACACGGTTTGTGCTAGCTTCTTGAAACTTGACACAATACAGTAGTTCTACGTTCTATCTCTATGGTTTGTTTCCTCTTGATGTAGCCTTAAGCACAGGCTGGCGAATAACTCATTCAATGAAAGGCGTTGTTAGGCTGCCAAAAAACTACAGTCTCCTGAAATCACAACATATATTTTTTTTCCGACCTTCCTGATACTTTCAAATAATGAGCAGTACTCCAATCAAACTTGGATGTCCAAGTTTCGTTCTCCTACGTTGAAGCATCCGTTTGCAGTAACAGTTTGAATTTTTAGGTTTCACTGCGTTTTCTTCTATATTGACAGATGCAGTTCGAACTCTAAATCAAACACCGTTTGTGCTAGCTTCTTGAAACGTGACACAATACAGTAGTTCTACGTTCTATCTCTAAGGTTTGTTTCCTCTTGATGTAGCCTTAAGCACAGGCTGGCGAATAACTCATTCAATGAAAGGCGTTGTTAGGCTGCCAAAAAACTACAGTCTCCTGAAATCACAACATACATTTTTTCATCCAATCTTCATGATACTTTCAAGTAATGATCAGTACACCAATCCCACTTGGATGCCCAAGTTTCGTTCTCCTACGTTGAAGCATCCGTTTGCAGTAACAGTTTGAATTTTTAGGTTTCACTGCGTTTTCTTCTATATTGACAGATGCAGTTCGAACTCTAAATCAAACACGGTTTGTGCTAGCTTCTTGAAACGTGACACAATACAGTAGTTCTACGTTCTATCTCTAAGGTTTGTTTCCTCTTGATGTAGCCTTAAGCACAGGCTGGCGAATAACTCATTCAATGAAAGGCGTTGTTAGGCTGCCAAAAAACTACAGTCTCCTGAAATCACAACATACATTTTTTCATCCAATCTTCATGATACTTTCAAGTAATGATCAGTACACCAATCCCACTTGGATGCCCAAGTTTCTTTCTCCTACGTTGAAGCATCCGTTTGCAGTAACAGTTTGAATTTTTAGGTTTCACTCTGTTTTCTCCTATATTGACAGATGCAGTTCGAACTCTAAATCAAACACGGTTTGTGCTAGCTTCTTGAAACTTGACACAATACAGTAGTTCTACATTCTATCTCTAAGGTTTGTTTCCTCTTGATGTAGCCTTAAGCACAGGCTGGCGAATAACTCATTCAATGAAAGGCGTTGTTAGGCTGCCAAAAAAACTACAGTCTCCTGAAATCACAACATACATTTTCTCATTCAATCTTCATGATACTTTCAAGTAATGATCAGTACACCAATCCCACTTGGATGCCCAAGTTTCGTTCTCCTACGTTGAAGCATCCGTTTGCAGTAACAGTTTGAATTTTTAGGTTTCACTGCGTTTTCTTCTATATTGACAGATGCAGTTCGAACTAAAATCAAACACGGTTTGTGCTAGCTTCTTGAAACGTGACACAATACAGTAGTTCTACGTTCTATCTCTAAGGTTTGTTTCCTCTTGATGTAGCCTTAAGCACAGGCTGGCGAATAACTCATTCAATGAAAGGCGTTGTTAGGCTGCCAAAAAACTACAGTCTCCTGAAATCACAACATACATTTTTTCATCCAATCTTCATGATACTTTCAAGTAATGATCAGTACACCAATCCCACTTGGATGCCCAAGTTTCGTTCTCCTACGTTGAAGCATCCGTTTGCAGTAACAGTTTGAATTTTTAGGTTTCACTCTGTTTTCTCCTATATTGACAGATGCAGTTCGAACTCTAAATCAAACACGGTTTGTGCTAGCTTCTTGAAACGTGACACAATACAGTAGTTCTACGTTCTATCTCTAAGGTTTGTTTCCTCTTGATGTAGCCTAATACAGGGACTCGCGAATAACACTTATATTGAAAGGGGTTGCCAAACTTCCAAAAACTAGAGTCTCCTGAAATCTCAACATACATTTTTTCATCCAATCTTCATGATACTTTCAAGTAATGATCAGTACACCAATCCCACTTGGATGCCCAAGTATCGTTCTCCTACGTTGAAGCATCCGTTTGCAGTAACAGTTTGAATTTTTAGGTTTCACTCTGTTTTCTCCTATATTGACAGATGCAGTTCGAACTCTAAATCAAACACGGTTTGTGCTAGCTTCTTGAAACTTGACACAATACAGTAGTTCTACGTTCTATCTCTAAGGTTTGTTTCCTCTTGATGTAGCCTTAAGCACAGGCTGGCGAATAACTCATTCAATGAAAGGCGTTGTTAGGCTGCCAAAAAACTACAGTCTCCTGAAATCACAACATACATTTTTTCATCCAATCTTCATGATACTCTCAAGTAATGATCAGTACACCAATGCCACTTGGATGCCCAAGTTTCGTTCTCCTACGTTGAAGCATCCGTTTGCAGTAACAGTTTGAATTTTTAGGTTTCACTCTGTTTTCTCCTATATTGACAGATGCAGTTCGAACTCTAAGTCAAACACGGTTTGTGCTAGCTTCTTGAAACGTGACACAATACAGTAGTTCTACGTTCTATCTCTAAGGTTTGTTTCCTCTTGATGTAGCCTTAAGCACAGGCTGGCGAATAACTCATTCAATGAAAGGCGTTGTTAGGCTGCCAAAAAACTACAGTCTCCTGAAATCACAACATATATTTTTTTTCCGACCTTCCTGATACTTTCAAATAATGAGCAGTACTCCAATCAAACTTGGATGTCCAAGTTTCGTTCTCCTACGTTGAAGCATCCGTTTGCAGTAACAGTTTGAATTTTTAGGTTTCACTGCGTTTTCTTCTATATTGACAGATGCAGTTAGAACTCTAAATCAAACACGGTTTGTGCTAGCTTCTTGAAACGTGACACAATACAGTAGTTCTACGTTCTATCTCTAAGGTTTGTTTCCTCTTGATGTAGCCTAATACAGGGACTCGCGAATAACACTTATATTGAAAGGGGTTGCCAAACTTCCAAAAACTAGAGTCTCCTGAAATCTCAACATACATTTTTTCATCCAATCTTCATGATACTTTCAAGTAATGATCAGTACACCAATCCCACTTGGATGCCCAAGTTTCGTTCTCCTACGTTGAAGCATCCGTTTGCAGTAACAGTTTGAATTTTTAGGTTTCACTGCGTTTTCTCCTATATTGACAGATGCAGTTCGAACTCTAAATCAAACACGGTTTGTGCTAGCTTCTTGAAACGTGACACAATACAGTAGTTCTACGTTCTATCTCTAATTTTTGTTTCCTCTTGATGTAGCCTTAAGCACAGGCTGGCGAATAACTCATTCAATGAAAGGCGTTGTTAGGCTGCCAAAAAACTACAGTCTCCTGAAATCACAACGTACATTTTTTCATCCAATCTTCATGATACTTTCAAGTAATGATCAGTACACCAATCCCACTTGGATGCCCAATTTTCGTTCTCCTACGTTGAAGCATCCGTTTGCAGTAACAGTTTGAATTTTTAGGTTTCACTGTTTTCTCCTATATTGACAGATGCAGTTCGAACTCTAAATCAAACACGGTTTGTGCTAGCTTCTTAAAACTTGACACAATACAGTAGTTCTACGTTCTATCTCTAAGGTTTGTTTCCTCTTGATGTAGCCTTAAGCACAGGCTGGCGAATAACTCATTCAATGAAAGGCGTTGTTAGGCTGCCAAAAAACTACAGTCTCCTGAAATCACAACATATATTTTTTTTCCGACCTTCCTGATACTTTCAAATAATGAGCAGTACTCCAAACAAACTTGGATGTCCAAGTTTCGTTCTCCTACGTTGAAGCATCCGTTTGCAGTAACAGTTTGAATTTTTAGGTTTCACTGTGTTTTCTTCTATATTGACAGATGCAGTTAGAACGCTAAATCAAAAACGGTTTGTGCTAGCTTCTTGAAACGTGACACAATACAGTAGTTCTACGTTCTATCTCTAAGGTTTGTTTCCTCTTGATGTAGCCTAATACAGGGACTCGCGAATAACACTTATATTGAAAGGGATTGCCAAACTTCCAAAAACTAGAGTCTCCTGAAATCTCAAGATACATTTTTTTCATCCAATCTTCATGATACTTTCAAGTAATGATCAGTACACCAATCCCACTTGGATGCCCAAGTATCGTTCTCCTACGTTGAAGCATCCGTTTGCAGTAACAGTTTGAATTTTTAGGTTTCACTCTGTTATCTCCTATATTGACAGATGCAGTTCGAACTCTAAATCAAACACCGTTTGTGCTAGCTTCTTGAAACTTGACACAATACAGTAGTTCTACGTTCTATCTCTAAGGTTTGTTTCCTCTTGATGTAGCCTTAAGCACAGGCTGGCGAATAACTCATTCAATGAAAGGCGTTGTTAGGCTGCCAAAAAACTACAGTCTCCTGAAATCACAACATATATTTTTTTTCCGACCTTCCTGATACTTTCAAATAATGAGCAGTACTCCAATCAAACTTGGATGTCCAAGTTTCGTTCTCCTACGTTGAAGCATCCGTTTGCAGTAACAGTTTGAATTTTTAGGTTTCACTGCGTTTTCTTCTATATTGACAGATGCAGTTCGAACTCTAAATCAAACACCGTTTGTGCTAGCTTCTTGAAACGTGACACAATACAGTAGTTCTACGTTCTATCTCTAAGGTTTGTTTCCTCTTGATGTAGCCTTAAGCACAGGCTGGCGAATAACTCATTCAATGAAAGGCGTTGTAGGCTGCCAAAAAACTACAGTCTCCTGAAATCACAACATACATTTTTTCATCCAATCTTCATGATACTTTCAAGTAATGATCAGTACACCAATCCCACTTGGATGCCCAAGTTTCGTTCTCCTACGTTGAAGCATCCATTTGCAGTAACAGTTTGAATTTTTAGGTTTCACTGCGTTTTCTTCTATATTGACAGATGCAGTTCGAACTCTAAATCAAACACGGTTTGTGCTAGCTTCTTGAAACGTGACACAATACAGTAGTTCTACGTTCTATCTCTAAGGTTTGTTTCCTCTTGATGTAGCCTTAAGCACAGGCTGGCGAATAACTCATTCAATGAAAGGCGTTGTTAGGCTGCCAAAAAACTACAGTCTCCTGAAATCACAACATACATTTTTTCATCCAATCTTCATGATACTTTCAAGTAATGATCAGTACACCAATCCCACTTGGATGCCCAAGTTTCTTTCTCCTACGTTGAAGCATCCGTTTGCAGTAACAGTTTGAATTTTTAGGTTTCACTCTGTTTTCTCCTATATTGACAGATGCAGTTCGAACTCTAAATCAAACACGGTTTGTGCTAGCTTCTTGAAACTTGACACAATACAGTAGTTCTACATTCTATCTCTAAGGTTTGTTTCCTCTTGATGTAGCCTTAAGCACAGGCTGGCGAATAACTCATTCAATGAAAGGCGTTGTTAGGCTGCCAAAAAAACTACAGTCTCCTGAAATCACAACATACATTTTCTCATTCAATCTTCATGATACTTTCAAGTAATGATCAGTACACCAATCCCACTTGGATGCCCAAGTTTCGTTCTCCTACGTTGAAGCATCCGTTTGCAGTAACAGTTTGAATTTTTAGGTTTCACTGCGTTTTCTTCTATATTGACAGATGCAGTTCGAACTAAAATCAAACACGGTTTGTGCTAGCTTCTTGAAACGTGACACAATACAGTAGTTCTACGTTCTATCTCTAAGGTTTGTTTCCTCTTGATGTAGCCTTAAGCACAGGCTGGCGAATAACTCATTCAATGAAAGGCGTTGTTAGGCTGCCAAAAAACTACAGTCTAATGAAATCACAACATACATTTTTTCATCCAATCTTCATGATACTTTCAAGTAATGATCAGTACACCAATCCCACTTGGATGCCCAAGTTTCGTTCTCCTACGTTGAAGCATCCGTTTGCAGTAACAGTTTGAATTTTTAGGTTTCACTCTGTTTTCTCCTATATTGACAGATGCAGTTCGAACTCTAAATCAAACACGGTTTGTGCTAGCTTCTTGAAACGTGACACAATACAGTAGTTCTACGTTCTATCTCTAAGGTTTGTTTCCTCTTGATGTAGCCTAATACAGGGACTCGCGAATAACACTTATATTGAAAGGGGTTGCCAAACTTCCAAAAACTAGAGTCTCCTGAAATCTCAACATACATTTTTTCATCCAATCTTCATGATACTTTCAAGTAATGATCAGTACACCAATCCCACTTGGATGCCCAAGTATCGTTCTCCTACGTTGAAGCATCCGTTTGCAGTAACAGTTTGAATTTTTAGGTTTCACTCTGTTTTCTCCTATATTGACAGATGCAGTTCGAACTCTAAATCAAACACGGTTTGTGCTAGCTTCTTGAAACTTGACACAATACAGTAGTTCTACGTTCTATCTCTAAGGTTTGTTTCCTCTTGATGTAGCCTTAAGCACAGGCTGGCGAATAACTCATTCAATGAAAGGCGTTGTTAGGCTGCCAAAAAACTACAGTCTCCTGAAATCACAACATACATTTTTTCATCCAATCTTCATGATACTTTCAAGTAATGATCAGTACACAAATACCACTTGGATGCCCAAGTTTCGTTCTCCTACGTTGAAGCATCCGTTTGCAGTAACAGTTTGAATTTTTAGGTTTCACTCTGTTTTCTCCTATATTGACAGATGCAGTTAGAACTCTAAATCAAACACGGTTTGTGCTAGCTTCTTGAAACGTGACACAATACAGTAGTTCTACGTTCTATCTCTAAGGTTTGTTTCCTCTTGATGTAGCCTTAAGCACAGGCTGGCGAATAACTCATTCAATGAAAGGCGTTGTTAGGCTGCCAAAAAACTACAGTCTCCTGAAATCACAACATATATTTTTTTTCCGACCTTCCTGATACTTTCAAATAATGAGCAGTACTCCAATCAAACTTGGATGTCCAAGTTTCGTTCTCCTACGTTGAAGCATCCGTTTGCTGTAACAGTTTGAATTTTTAGGTTTCACTCTGTTTTCTTCTATATTGACAGATGCAGTTCGAACTCTAAATCAAACACGGTTTGTGCTAGCTTCTTGAAACGTGACACAATACAGTAGTTCTACGTTCTATCTCTAAGGTTTGTTTCCTCTTGATGTAGCCTTAAGCACAGGCTGGCGAATAACTCATTCAATGAAAGGCGTTGTTAGGCTGCCAAAAAACTACAGTCTCCTGAAATCACAACATATATTTTTTTTCCGACCTTCCTGATACTTTCAAATAATGAGCAGTACTCCAATCAAACTTGGATGTCCAAGTTTCGTTCTCCTACGTTGAAGCATCCGTTTGCAGTAACAGTTTGAATTTTTAGGTTTCACTCTGTTTTCTTCTATATTGACAGATGCAGTTAGAACTCTAAATCAAACACGGTTTGTGCTAGCTTCTTGAAACGTGACACAATACAGTAGTTCTACGTTCTATCTCTAAGGTTTGTTTCCTCTTGATGTAGCCTAATACAGGGACTCGCGAATAACACTTATATTGAAAGGGATTGCCAAACTTCCAAAAACTAGAGTCTCCTGAAATCTCAACATACATTTTTTTCATCCAATCTTCATGATACTTTCAAGTAATGATCAGTACACCAATCCCACTTGGATGCCCAAGTTTCGTTCTCCTACGTTGAAGCATCCGTTTGCAGTAACAGTTTGAATTTTTAGGTTTCACTCTGTTTTCTCCTATATTGACAGATGCAGTTCGAACTCTAAATCAAACACGGTTTGTGCTAGCTTCTTGAAACTTGACACAATACAGTAGTTCTACGTTCTATCTCTAAGGTTTGTTTCCTCTTGATGTAGCCTTAAGCACAGGCTGGCGAATAACTCATTCAATGAAAGGCGTTGTTAGGCTGCCAAAAAACTACAGTCTCCTGAAATCACAACATATATTTTTTTTCCGACCTTCCTGATACTTTCAAATAATGAGCAGTACTCCAAACAAACGTGGATGTCCAAGTTTCGTTCTCCTACGTTGAAGCATCCGTTTGCAGTAACAGTTTGAATTTTTAGGTTTCACTGCGTTTTCTTCTATATTGACAGATGCAGTTCGAACTCTACATCAAACACGGTTTGTGCTAGCTTCTTGAAACGTGACACAATACAGTAGTTCTACGTTCTATCTCTAAGGTTTGTTTCCTCTTGATGTAGCCTAATACAGGGACTCGCGAATAACACTTATATTGAAAGGGGTTGCCAAACTTCCAAAAACTAGAGTCTCCTGAAATCTCAACATACATATTTTCATCCAATCTTCATGATACTTTCAAGTAATGATCAGTACACCACTCCCACTTGGATGCCCAAGTATCGTTCTCCTACGATGAAGCATCCGTTTGCAGTAACAGTTTGAATTTTTAGGTTTCACTCTGTTTTCTCCTATATTGACAGATGCAGTTCGAACTCTAAATCAAACACGGTTTGTGCTAGCTTCTTGAAACGTGACACAATACAGTAGTTCTACGTTCTATCTCTAAGATTTGTTTCCTCTTGATGTAGCCTAATACAGGGACTCGCGAATAACACTTATATTGAAAGGGGTTGCCAAACTTCCAAAAACTAGAGTCTCCTGAAATCTCAACATACATATTTTCATCCAATCTTCATGATACTTTCAAGTAATGATCAGTACACCACTCCCACTTGGATGCCCAAGTATCGTTCTCCTACGATGAAGCATCCCTTTGCAGTAACAGTTTGAATTTTTAGGTTTCACTGCGTTTTCTTCTATATTGACAGATGCAGTTCGAACTCTAAATCAAACACGGTTTGTGCTAGCTTCTTGAAACGTGACACAATACAGTAGTTCTACGTTCTATCTCTAAGGTTTGTTTCCTCTTGATGTAGCCTTAAGCACAGGCTGGCGAATAACTTATTCAATGAAAGGCGTTGTTAGGCTGCCAAAAAACTACAGTCTCCTGAAATCACAACATACATTTTTTCATCCAATCTTCATGATACTTTCAAGTAATGATCAGTACACCAATCCCCCTTGGATGCCCAAGTTTCGTTCTCCTACGTTGAAGCATCCGTTTGCAGTAACAGTTTGAATTTTTAGGTTTCACTGCGTTTTCTCCTATATTGACAGATGCAGTTCGAACTCTAAATCAAACACGGTTTGTGCTAGCTTCTTGAAACGTGACACAATACAGTAGTTCTACGTTCTATCTCTAAGGTTTGTTTCCTCTTGATGTAGCCTTAAGCACAGGCTGGCGAATAACTCATTCAATGAAAGGCGTTGTTAGGCTGCCAAAAAACTACAGTCTCCTGAAATCACAACATACATTTTTTCATCCAATCTTCATGATACTTTCAAGTAATGATCAGTACACCAATCCCACTTGGATGCCCAAGTTTCATTCTCCTACGTTGAAGCATCCGTTTGCAGTAACAGTTTGAATTTTTAGGTTTCACTCTGTTTTCTCCTATATTGACAGATGCAGTTCGAACTCTAAATCAAACACGGTTTGTGCTAGCTTCTTGAAACTTGACACAATACAGTAGTTCTACGTTCTATCTCTAAGGTTTGTTTCCTCTTGATGTAGCCTTAAGCACAGGCTGGCGAATAACTCATTCAATGAAAGGCGTTGTTAGGCTGCCAAAAAACTACAGTCTCCTGAAATCACAACATATATTTTTTTTCCGACCTTCCTGATACTTTCAAATAATGAGCAGTACTCCAATCAAACTTGGATGTCCAAGTTTCGTTCTCCTACGTTGAAGCATCCGTTTGCAGTAACAGTTTGAATTTTTAGGTTTCACTGCGTTTTCTTCTATATTGACAGATGCAGTTAGAACTCTAAATCAAACACGGTTTGTGCTAGCTTCTTGAAACGTGACACAATACAGTAGTTCTACGTTCTATCTCTAAGGTTTGTTTCCTCTTGATGTAGCCTTAAGCACAGGCGGGCGAATAACTCATTCAATGAAAGGCGTTGTTAGGCTGCCAAAAAACTACAGTCTCCTGAAATCACAACATAATTTTTTCATCCAATCTTCATGATACTTTCAAGTAATGATCGGTACACCAATCCCACTTGGATGCCCAAGTTTCGTTCTCCTACGTTGAAGCATCCGTTTGCAGTAACAGTTTGAATTTTTAGGTTTCACTCTGTTTTCTCCTATATTGACAGATGCAGTTCGAACTCTAAATCAAACACGGTTTGTGCTAGCTTCTTGAAACTTGACACAATACAGTAGTTCTACGTTCTATCTCTAAGGTTTGTTTCCTCTTGATGTAGCCTTAAGCACAGGCTGGCGAATATCTCATTCAATGAAAGGCGTTGTTAGGCTGCCATAAATCTACAGTCTCCTGAAATCACAACATACATTTTTTCATCCAATCTTCATGATACTTTCAAGTAATGATCAGTACACCAATCCCACTTGGATGCCCAAGTTTCGTTCTCCTACGTTGAAGCATCCGTTTGCAGTAACAGTTTGAATTTTTAGGTTTCACTCTGTTTTCTCCTATATTGAGAGATGCAGTTCGAACTCTAAATCAAACACGGTTTGTGCTAGCTTCTTGAAACTTGACACAATACAGTAGTTCTACGTTCTATCTCTAAGGTTTGTTTCCTCTTGATGTAGCCTTAAGCACAGGCTGGCGAATAACTCATTCAATGAAAGGCGTTGTTAGGCTGCCAAAAAACTACAGTCTCCTGAAATCACAACACATATTTTTTTTCCGACCTTCCTGATACTTTCAAATAATGAGCAGTACTCCAATCAAACTTGGATGTCCAAGTTTCGTTCTCCTACGTTGAAGCATCCGTTTGCAGTAACAGTTTGAATTTTTAGGTTTCACTGCGTTTTCTTCTATATTGACAGATGCAGTTCGAACTCTAAATCAAACACGGTTTGTGCTAGTTTCTTGAAACGTGACACAATACAGTAGTTCTACGTTCTATCTCTAAGGTTTGTTTCCTCTTGATGTAGCCTAATACAGGGACTCGCGAATAACACTTATATTGAAAGGGGTTGCCAAACTTCCAAAAACTAGAGTCTCCTGAAATCTCAACATACATATTTTCATCCAATCTTCATGATACTTTCAAGTAATGATCAGTACACCACTCCCACTTGGATGCCCAAGTATCGTTCTCCTACGTTGAAGCATCCGTTTGCAGTAACAGTTTGAATTTTTAGGTTTCACTGCGTTTTCTTCTATATTGACAGATGCAGTTCGAACTCTAAATCAAACACGGTTTGTGCTAGCTTCTTGAAACGTGACACAATACAGTAGTTCTACGTTCTATCTCTAAGGTTTGTTTCCTCTTGATGTAGCCTTAAGCACAGGCTGGCGAATAACTCATTCAATGAAAGGCGTTGTTAGGCTGCCAAAAAACTACAGTCTCCTGAAATCACAACATACATTTTTTCATCCAATCTTCATGATACGTTCAAGTAATGATCAGTACACCAATCCCACTTGGATGCCCAAGTTTCGTTCTCCTACGTTGAAGCATCCGTTTGCAGTAACAGTTTGAATTTTTAGGTTTCACTCTGTTTTCTCCTATATTGAGAGATGCAGTTCGAACTCTAAATCAAACACGGTTTGTGCTAGCTTCTTGAAACTTGACACAATACAGTAGTTCTACGTTCTATCTCTAAGGTTTGTTTCCTCTTGATGTAGCCTTAAGCACAGGCTGGCGAATAACTCATTCAATGAAAGGCGTTGTTAGGCTGCCAAAAAACTACAGTCTCCTGAAATCACAACACATATTTTTTTTCCGACCTTCCTGATACTTTCAAATAATGAGCAGTACTCCAAACAAACTTGGATGTCCAAGTTTCGTTCTCCTACGTTGAAGCATCCGTTTGCAGTAACAGTTTGAATTTTTAGGTTTCACTGCGTTTTCTTCTATATTGACAGATGCAGTTCGAACTCTAAATCAAACACGGTTTGTGCTAGCTTCTTGAAACGTGACACAATACAGTAGTTCTACGTTCTATCTCTAAGGTTTGTTTCCTCTTGATGTAGCCTTAAGCACAGGCTGGCGAATAACTCATTCAATGAAAGGCGTTGTTAGGCTGCCAAAAAACTACAGTCTCCTGAAATCACAACATACATTTTTTCATCCAATCTTCATGATACTTTCAAGTAATGATCAGTACACCAATCCCACTTGGATGCCCAAGTTTCGTTCTCCTACGTTGAAGCATCCGTTTGCAGTAACAGTTTGAATTTCTAGGTTTCACTGCGTTTTCTTCTATATTGACAGATGCAGTTCGAACTCTAAATCAAACACGGTTTGTGCTAGCTTCTTGAAACGTGACACAATACAGTAGTTCTACGTTCTATCTCTAAGGTTTGTTTCCTCTTGATGTAGCCTTAAGCACAGGCTGGCGAATAACTCATTCAATGAAAGGCGTTGTTAGGCTGCCAAAAAACTACAGTCTCCTGAAATCACAACATACATTTTTTCATCCAATCTTCATGATACTTTCAAGTAATGATCAGTACACCAATCCCACTTGGATGCCCAAGTTTCGTTCTCCTACGTTGAAGCATCCGTTTGCAGTAACAGTTTGAATTTTTAGGTTTCACTCTGTTTTCTCCTATATTGACAGATGCAGTTCGAACTCTAAATCAAACACGGTTTGTGCTAGCTTCTTGAAACTTGACACAATACAGTAGTTCTACGTTCTATCTCTAAGGTTTGTTTCCTCTTGATGTAGCCTTAAGCACAGGCTGGCGAATAACTCATTCAATGAAAGGCGTTGTTAGGCTGCCAAAAAACTACAGTCTCCTGAAATCACAACATATATTTTTTTTCCGACCTTCCTGATACTTTCAAATAATGAGCAGTACTCCAATCAAACTTGGATGTCCAAGTTTCGTTCTCCTACGTTGAAGCATCCGTTTGCAGTAACAGTTTGAATTTTTAGGTTTCACTCTGTTTTCTTCTATATTGACAGATGCAGTTAGAACTCTAAATCAAACACGGTTTGTGCTAGCTTCTTGAAACGTGACACAATACAGTAGTTCTACGTTCTATCTCTAAGGTTTGTTTCCTCTTGATGTAGCCTAATACAGGGACTCGCGAATAACACTTATATTGAAAGGGGTTGCCAAACTTCCAAAAACTAGAGTCTCCTGAAATCTCAACATACATTTTTTCATCCAATCTTCATGATACTTTCAAGTAATGATCAGTACACCAATCCCACTTGGATGCCCAAGTATCGTTCTCCTACGTTGAAGCATCCGTTTGCAGTAACAGTTTGAATTTTTAGGTTTCACTGCGTTTTCTCCTATATTGACAGATGCAGTTCGAACTCTAAATCAAACACGGTTTGTGCTAGCTTCTTGAAACTTGACACAATACAGTAGTTCTACGTTCTATCTCTAAGGTTTGTTTCCTCTGGATGTAGCCTTAAGCACAGGCTGGCGAATAACTCATTCAATGAAAGGCGTTGTTAGGCTGCCAAAAAACTACAGTCTCCTGAAATCACAACATACATTTTTTCATCCAATCTTCATGATACTTTCAAGTAATGATCAGTACACCAATCCCACTTGGATGCCCAAGTTTCGTTCTCCTACGTTGAAGCATCCGTTTGCAGTAACAGTTTGAATTTTTAGGTTTCACTCTGTTTTCTCCTATATTGACAGATGCAGTTCGAACTCTAAGTCAAACACGGTTTGTGCTAGCTTCTTGAAACGTGACACAATACAGTAGTTCTACGTTCTATCTCTAAGGTTTGTTTCCTCTTCATGTAGCCTAATACAGGGACTCGCGAATAACACTTATATTGAAAGGGATTGCCAAACTTCCAAAAACTAGAGTCTCCTGAAATCTCAAGATACATTTTTTTCATCCAATCTTCATGATACTTTCAAGTAATGATCAGTACACCAATCCCACTTGGATGCCCAAGTATCGTTCTCCTACGTTGAAGCATCCGTTTGCAGTAACAGTTTGAATTTTTAGGTTTCACTCTGTTTTCTCCTATATTGACAGATGCAGTTCGAACTCTAAATCAAACACGGTTTGTGCTAGCTTCTTGAAACTTGACACAATACAGTAGTTCTACGTTCTATCTCTAAGGTTTGTTTCCTCTTGATGTAGCCTTAAGCACAGGCTGGCGAATAACTCATTCAATGAAAGGCGTTGTTAGGCTGCCAAAAAACTACAGTCTCCTGAAATCACAACATATATTTTTTTTCCGACCTTCCTGATACTTTCAAATAATGAGCAGTACTCCAATCAAACTTGGATGTCCAAGTTTCGTTCTCCTACGTTGAAGCATCCGTTTGCAGTAACAGTTTGAATTTTTAGGTTTCACTGCGTTTTCTTCTATATTGACAGATGCAGTTCGAACTCTAAATCAAACACGGTTTGTGCTAGCTTCTTGAAACGTGACACAATACAGTAGTTCTACGTTCTATCTCTAAGGTTTGTTTCCTCTTGATGTAGCCTTAAGCACAGGCTGGCGAATAACTCATTCAATGAAAGGCGTTGTTAGGCTGCCAAAAAACTACAGTCTCCTGAAATCACAACATACATTTTTTCATCCAATCTTCATGATACTTTCAAGTAATGATCAGTACACCAATCCCACTTGGATGCCCAAGTTTCGTTCTCCTACGTTGAAGCATCCGTTTGCAGTAACAGTTTGAATTTTTAGGTTTCACTGCGTTTTCTTCTATATTGACAGATGCAGTTCGAACTCTAAATCAAACACGGTTTGTGCTAGCTTCTTGAAACTTGACACATTACAGTAGTTCTACGTTCTATCTCTAAGGTTTGTTTCCTCTTGATGTAGCCTTAAGCACAGGCTGGCGAATAACTCATTCAATGAAAGGCGTTGTTAGGCTGCCAAAAAAACTACAGTCTCCTGAAATCACAACATACATTTTCTCATTCAATCTTCATGATACTTTCAAGTAATGATCAGTACACCAATCCCACTTGGATGCCCAAGTTTCGTTCTCCTACGTTGAAGCATCCGTTTGCAGTAACAGTTTGAATTTTTAGGTTTCACTGCGTTTTCTTCTATATTGACAGATGCAGTTCGAACTAAAATCAAACACGGTTTGTGCTAGCTTCTTGAAACGTGACACAATACAGTAGTTCTACGTTCTATCTCTAAGGTTTGTTTCCTCTTGATGTAGCCTTAAGCACAGGCTGGCGAATAACTCATTCAATGAAAGGCGTTGTTAGGCTGCCAAAAAACTACAGTCTCCTGAAATCACAACATACATTTTTTCATCCAATCTTCATGATACTTTCAAGTAATGATCAGTACACCAATCCCACTTGGATGCCCAAGTTTCGTTCTCCTACGTTGAAGCATCCGTTTGCAGTAACAGTTTGAATTTTTAGGTTTCACTCTGTTTTCTCCTATATTGACAGATGCAGTTCGAACTCTAAATCAAACACGGTTTGTGCTAGCTTCTTGAAACGTGACACAATACAGTAGTTCTACGTTCTATCTCTAAGGTTTGTTTCCTCTTGATGTAGCCTAATACAGGGACTCGCGAATAACACTTATATTGAAAGGGGTTGCCAAACTTCCAAAAACTAGAGTCTCCTGAAATCTCAACATACATTTTTTCATCCAATCTTCATGATACTTTCAAGTAATGATCAGTACACCAATCCCACTTGGATGCCCAAGTATCGTTCTCCTACGTTGAAGCATCCGTTTGCAGTAACAGTTTTAATTTTTAGGTTTCACTCTGTTTTCTCCTATATTGACAGATGCAGTTCGAACTCTAAATCAAACACGGTTTGTGCTAGCTTCTTGAAACTTGACACAATACAGTAGTTCTACGTTCTATCTCTAAGGTTTGTTTCCTCTTGATGTAGCCTTAAGCACAGGCTGGCGAATAACTAATTCAATGAAAGGCGTTGTTAGGCTGCCAAAAAACTACAGTCTCCTGGAATCACAACATATATTTTTTTTCCGACCTTCCTGATACTTTCAAATAATGAGCAGTACTCCAATCAAACTTGGATGTCCAAGTTTCGTTCTCCTACGTTGAAGCATCCGTTTGCAGTGACAGTTTGAATTTTTAGGTTTCACTGCGTTTTCTTCTATATTGACAGATGCAGTTCGAACTCTAAATCAAACACGGTTTGTGCTAGCTTCTTGAAACGTGACACAATACAGTAGTTCTACGTTCTATCTCTAAGGTTTGTTTCCTCTTGATGTAGCCTTAAGCACAGCCTGGCGAATAACTCATTCAATGAAAGGCGTTGTTAGGCTGCCAAAAAACTACAGTCTCCTGAAATCACAACATATATTTTTTTTCCGACCTTCCTGATACTTTCAAATAATGAGCAGTACTCCAATCAAACTTGGATGTCCAAGTTTCGTTCTCCTACGTTGAAGCATCCGTTTGCAGTAACAGTTTGAATTTTTAGGTTTCACTGCGTTTTCTTCTATATTGACAGATGCAGTTCGAACTCTAAATCAAACACGGTTTGTGCTAGCTTCTTGAAACGTGACACAATACAGTAGTTCTACGTTCTATCTCTAAGGTTTGTTTCCTCTTGATGTAGCCTTAAGCACAGGCTGGCGAATAACTCATTCAATGAAAGGCGTTGTTAGGCTGCCAAAAAACTACAGTCTCCTGAAATCACAACATACATTTTTTCATCCAATCTTCATGATACTTTCAAGTAATGATCAGTACACCAATCCCACTTGGATGCCCAAGTTTCGTTCTCCTACGTTGAAGCATCCGTTTGCAGTAACAGTTTGAATTTTTAGGTTTCACTGCGTTTTCTTCTATATTGACAGATGCAGTTCGAACTCTAAATCAAACACGGTTTGTGCTAGCTTCTTGAAACTTGACACAATACAGTAGTTCTACGTTCTATCTCTAAGGTTTGTTTCCTCTTGATGTAGCCTTAAGCACAGGCTGGCGAATAACTCATTCAATGAAAGGCGTTGTTAGGCTGCCAAAAAACTACAGTCTCCTGAAATCACAACATACATTTTTTCATCCAATCTTCATGATACTTTCAAGTAATGATCAGTACACCAATCCCACTTGGATGCCCAAGTTTCTTTCTCCTACGTTGAAGCATCCGTTTGCAGTAACAGTTTGAATTTTTAGGTTTCACTCTGTTTTCTCCTATATTGACAGATGCAGTCGAACTCTAAATCAAACACGGTTTGTGCTAGCTTCTTGAAACTTGACACAATACAGTAGTTCTACATTCTATCTCTAAGGTTTGTTTCCTCTTGATGTAGCCTTAAGCACAGGCTGGCGAATAACTCATTCAATGAAAGGCGTTGTTAGGCTGCCAAAAAAACTACAGTCTCCTGAAATCACAACATACATTTTCTCATTCAATCTTCATGATACTTTCAAGTAATGATCAGTACACCAATCCCACTTGGATGCCCAAGTTTCGTTCTCCTACGTTGAAGCATCCGTTTGCAGTAACAGTTTGAATTTTTAGGTTTCACTCTGTTTTCTCCTATATTGACAGATGCAGTTCGAACTCTAAATCAAACACGGTTTGTGCTAGCTTCTTGAAACTTGACACAATACAGTAGTTCTACGTTTTATCTCTAAGGTTTGTTTCCTCTTGATGTAGCCTTAAGCACAGGCTGGCGAATAACTCATTCAATGAAAGGCGTTGTTAGGCTGCCAAAAAACTACAGTCTCCTGAAATCACAACATATATTTTTTTTCCGACCTTCCTGATACTTTCAAATAATGAGCAGTACTCCAATCAAACTTGGATGTCCAAGTTTCGTTCTCCTACGTTGAAGCATCCGTTTGCAGTAACAGTTTGAATTTTTAGGTTTCACTCTGTTTTCTTCTATATTGACAGATGCAGTTAGAACTCTAAATCAAACACGGTTTGTGCTAGCTTCTTGAAACGTGACACAATACAGTAGTTCTACGTTCTATCTCTAAGGTTTGTTTCCTCTTGATGTAGCCTTAAGCACAGGCTGGCGAATAACTCATTCAATGAAAGGCGTTGTTAGGCTGCCAAAAAACTACAGTCTCCTGAAATCACAACATACATTTTTTCATCCAATCTTCATGATACTTTCAAGTAATGATCAGTACACCAATCCCACTTGGATGCCCAAGTTTCGTTCTCCTACGTTGAAGCATCCGTTTGCAGTAACAGTTTGAATTTTTAGGTTTCACTGCGTTTTCTCCTATATTGACAGATGCAGTTCGAACTCTAAATCAAACACGGTTTGTGCTAGCTTCTTGAAACGTGACACAATACAGTAGTTCTACGTTCTATCTCTAAGGTTTGTTTCCTCTTGATGTAGCCTTAAGCACAGGCTGGCGAATAACTCATTCAATGAAAGGCGTTGTTAGGCTGCCAAAAAACTACAGTCTCCTGAAATCACAACATACATTTTTTCATCCAATCTTCATGATACTTTCAAGTAATGATCAGTACACCAATCCCACTTGGATGCCCAAGTTTCGTTCTCCTACGTTGAAGCATCCGTTTGCAGTAACAGTTTGAATTTTTAGGTTTCACTCTGTTTTCTCCTATATTGACAGATGCAGTTCGAACTCTAAATCAAACACGGTTTGTGCTAGCTTCTTGAAACGTGACACAATACAGTAGTTCTACGTTCTATCTCTAAGGTTTGTTTCCTCTTGATGTAGCCTTAAGCACAGGCTGGCGAATAACTCATTCAATGAAAGGCGTTGTTAGGCTGCCAAAAAACTACAGTCTCCTGAAATCACAACATATATTTTTTTTCCGACCTTCCTGATACTTTCAAATAATGAGCAGTACTCCAATCAAACTTGGATGTCCAAGTTTCGTTCTCCTACGTTGAAGCATCCGTTTGCAGTAACAGTTTGAATTTTTAGGTTTCACTCTGTTTTCTTCTATATTGACAGATGCAGTTCGAACTCTAAATCAAACACGGTTTGTGCTAGCTTCTTGAAACGTGACACAATACAGTAGTTCTACGTTCTATCTCTAAGGTTTGTTTCCTCTTGATGTAGCCTTAAGCACAGGCTGGCAAATAACTCATTCAATGAAAGGCGTTGTTAGGCTGCCAAAAAACTACAGTCTCCTGAAATCACAACATATATTTTTTTTCCGACCTTCCTGATACTTTCAAATAATGAGCAGTACTCCAATCAAACTTGGATGTAGAAGTTTCGTTCTCCTACGTTGAAGCATCCGTTTGCAGTAACAGTTTGAATTTTTAGGTTTCACTCTGTTTTCTTCTATATTGACAGATGCAGTTAGAACTCTAAATCAAACACGGTTTGTGCTAGCTTCTTGAAACGTGACACAATACAGTAGTTCTACGTTCTATCTCTAAGGTTTGTTTCCTCTTGATGTAGCCTAATACAGGGACTCGCGAATAACACTTATATTGAAAGGGATTGCCAAACTTCCAAAAACTAGAGTCTCCTGAAATCTCAACATACATTTTTTTCATCCAATCTTCATGATACTTTCAAGTAATGATCAGTACACCAATCCCACTTGGATGCCCAAGTTTCGTTCTCCTACGTTGAAGCATCCGTTTGCAGTAACAGTTTGAATTTTTAGGTTTCACTCTGTTTTCTCCTATATTGACAGATGCAGTTCGAACTCTAAATCAAACACGGTTTGTGCTAGCTTCTTGAAACTTGACACAATACAGTAGTTCTACGTTCTATCTCTAAGGTTTGTTTCCTCTTGATGTAGCCTTAAGCACAGGCTGGCGAATAACTCATTAATGAAAGGCGTTGTTAGGCTGCCAAAAAACTACAGTCTCCTGAAATCACAACATATATTTTTTTTCCGACCTTCCTGATACTTTCAAATAATGAGCAGTACTCCAAACAAACGTGGATGTCCAAGTTTCGTTCTCCTACGTTGAAGCATCCGTTTGCAGTAACAGTTTGAATTTTTAGGTTTCACTGCGTTTTCTTCTATATTGACAGATGCAGTTCGAACTCTAAATCAAACACGGTTTGTGCTAGCTTCTTGAAACGTGACACAATACAGTAGTTCTACGTTCTATCTCTAAGGTTTGTTTCCTCTTGATGTAGCCTAATACAGGGACTCGCGAATAACACTTATATTGAAAGGGGTTGCCAAACTTCCAAAAACTAGAGTCTCCTGAAATCTCAACATACATATTTTCATCCAATCTTCATGATACTTTCAAGTAATGATCAGTACACCACTCCCACTTGGATGCCCAAGTATCGTTCTCCTACGATGAAGCATCCGTTTGGAGTAACAGTTTGAATTTTTAGGTTTCACTCTGTTTTCACCTATATTGACAGATGCAGTTCGAACTCTAAATCAAACACGGTTTGTGCTAGCTTCTTGAAACGTGACACAATACAGTAGTTCTACGTTCTATCTCTAAGATTTGTTTCCTCTTGATGTAGCCTAATACAGGGACTCGCGAATAACACTTATATTGAAAGGGGTTGCCAAACTTCCAAAAACTAGAGTCTCCTGAAATCTCAACATACATATTTTCATCCAGTCTTCATGATACTTTCAAGTAATGATCAGTACACCACTCCTACTTGGATGCCCAAGTATCGTTCTCCTACGATGAAGCATCCCTTTGCAGTAACAGTTTGAATTTTTAGGTTTCACTGCGTTTTCTTCTATATTGACAGATGCAGTTCGAACTCTAATTCAAACACGGTTTGTGCTAGCTTCTTGAAACGTGACACAATACAGTAGTTCTACGTTCTATCTCTAAGGTTTGTTTCCTCTTGATGTAGCCTTAAGCACAGGCTGGCGAATAACTCATTCAATGAAAGGCGTTGTTAGGCTGCCAAAAAACTACAGTCTCCTGAAATCACAACATACATTTTTTCATCCAATCTTCATGATACTTTCAAGTAATGATCAGTACACCAATCCCACTTGGATGCCCAAGTTTCGTTCTCCTACGTTGAAGCATCCGTTTGCAGTAACACTTTGAATTTTTAGGTTTCACTGCGTTTTCTCCTATATTGACAGATGCAGTTCGAACTCTAAATCAAACACGGTTTGTGCTAGCTTCTTGAAACGTGACACAATACAGTAGTTCTACGTTCTATCTCTAAGGTTTGTTTCCTCTTGATGTAGCCTTAAGCACAGGCTGGCGAATAACTCATTCAATGAAAGGCGTTGTTAGGCTGCCAAAAAACTACAGTCTCCTGAAATCACAACATACATTTTTTCATCCAATCTTCATGATACTTTCAAGTAATGATCAGTACACCAATCCCACTTGGATGCCCAAGTTTCATTCTCCTACGTTGAAGCATCCGTTTGCAGTAACAGTTTGAATTTTTAGGTTTCACTCTGTTTTCTCCTATATTGACAGATGCAGTTCGAACTCTAAATCAAACACGGTTTGTGCTAGCTTCTTGAAACTTGACACAATACAGTAGTTCTACGTTCTATCTCTAAGGTTTGTTTCCTCTTGATGTAGCCTTAAGCACAGGCTGGCGAATAACTCATTCAATGAAAGGCGTTGTTAGGCTGCCAAAAAACTACAGTCTCCTGAAATCACAACATATATTTTTTTTCCGACCTTCCTGATACTTTCAAATAATGAGCAGTACTCCAATCAAACTTGGATGTCCAAGTTTCGTTCTCCTACGTTGAAGCATCCGTTTGCAGTAACAGTTTGAATTTTTAGGTTTCACTGCGTTTTCTTCTATATTGACAGATGCAGTTAGAACTCTAAATCAAACACGGTTTGTGCTAGCTTCTTGAAACGTGACACAATACAGTAGTTCTACGTTCTATCTCTAAGGTTTGTTTCCTCTTGATGTAGCCTTAAGCACAGGCTGGCGAATAACTCATTCAATGAAAGGCGTTGTTAGGCTGCCAAAAAACTACAGTCTCCTGAAATCACAACATAATTTTTTCATCCAATCTTCATGATACTTTCAAGTAATGATCAGTACACCAATCCCACTTGGATGCCCAAGTTTCGTTCTCCTACGTTGAAGCATCCGTTTGCAGTAACAGTTTGAATTTTTAGGTTTCACTCTGTTTTCTCCTATATTGACAGATGCAGTTCGAACTCTAAATCAAACACGGTTTGTGCTAGCTTCTTGAAACTTGACACAATACAGTAGTTCTACGTTCTATCTCAAAGGTTTGTTTCCTCTTGATGTAGCCTTAAGCACAGGCTGGCGAATAACTCATTCAATGAAAGGCGTTGTTAGGCTGCCAAAAAACTACAGTCTCCTGAAATCACAACACATATTTTTTTTCCGACCTTCCTGATACTTTCAAATAATGAGCAGTACTCCAAACAAACTTGGATGTCCAAGTTTCGTTCTCCTACGTTGAAGCATCCGTTTGCAGTAACAGTTTGAATTTTTAGGTTTCACTGCGTTTTCTTCTATATTGACAGATGCAGTTCGAACTCTAAATCAAACACGGTTTGTGCTAGTTTCTTGAAACGTGACACAATACAGTAGTTCTACGTTCTATCTCTAAGGTTTGTTTCCTCTTGATGTAGCCTAATACAGGGACTCGCGAATAACACTTATATTGAAAGGGGTTGCCAAACTTCCAAAAACTAGAGTCTCCTGAAATCTCAACATACATATTTTCATCCAATCTTCATGATACTTTCAAGTAATGATCAGTACACCACTCCCACTTGGATGCCCAAGTATCGTTCTCCTACGTTGAAGCATCCGTTTGCAGTAACAGCTTGAATTTTTAGGTTTCACTGCGTTTTCTTCTATATTGACAGATGCAGTTCGAACTCTAAATCAAACACGGTTTGTGCTAGCTTCTTGAAACGTGACATAATACAGTAGTTCTACGTTCTATCTCTAAGGTTTGTTTCCTCTTGATGTAGCCTTAAGCACAGGCTGGCGAATAACTCATTCAATGAAAGGCGTTGTTAGGCTGCCAAAAAACTACAGTCTCCTGAAATCACAACATACATTTTTTCATCCAATCTTCATGATACTTTCAAGTAATGATCAGTACACCAATCAAACTTGGATGCCCAAGTTTCGTTCTCCTACGTTGAAGCATCCGTTTGCAGTAACAGTTTGAATTTTTAGGTTTCACTCTGTTTTCTCCTATATTGAGAGATGCAGTTCGAACTCTAAATCAAACACGGTTTGTGCTAGCTTCTTGAAACTTGACACAATACAGTAGTTCTACGTTCTATCTCTAAGGTTTGTTTCCTCTTGATGTAGCCTTAAGCACAGGCTGGCGAATAACTCATTCAATGAAAGGCGTTGTTAGGCTGCCAAAAAACTACAGTCTCCTGAAATCACAACATATATTTTTTTTCCGACCTTCCTGATACTTTCAAATAATGAGCAGTACTCCAAACAAACTTGGATGTCCAAGTTTCGTTCTCCTACGTTGAAGCATCCGTTTGCAGTAACAGTTTGAATTTTTAGGTTTCACTGCGTTTTCTTCTATATTGACAGATGCAGTTCGAACTCTAAATCAAACACGGTTTGTGCTAGCTTCTTGAAACGTGACACAATACAGTAGTTCTACGTTCTATCTCTAAGGTTTGTTTCCTCTTGATGTAGCCTTAAGCACAGGCTGGCGAATAACTCATTCAATGAAAGGCGTTGTTAGGCTGCCAAAAAACTACAGTCTCCTGAAATCACAACATACATTTTTTCATCCAATCTTCATGATACTTTCAAGTAATGATCAGTACACCAATCCCACTTGGATGCCCAAGTTTCGTTCTCCTACGTTGAAGCATCCGTTTGCAGTAACAGTTTGAATTTCTAGGTTTCACTGCGTTTTCTCCTATATTGACAGACGCAGTTCGAACTCTAAATCAAACACGGTTTGTGCTAGCTTCTTGAAACGTGACACAATACAGTAGTTCTACGTTCTATCTCTAAGGTTTGTTTCCTCTTGATGTAGCCTTAAGCACAGGCTGGCGAATAACTCATTCAATGAAAGGCGTTGTTAGGCTGCCAAAAAACTACAGTCTCCTGAAATCACAACATACATTTTTTCATCCAATCTTCATGATACTTTCAAGTAATGATCAGTACACCAATCCCACTTGGATGCCCAAGTTTCGTTCTCCTACGTTGAAGCATCCGTTTGCAGTAACAGTTTGAATTTTTAGGTTTCACTCTGTTTTCTCCTATATTGACAGATGCAGTTCGAACTCTAAATCAAACACGGTTTGTGCTAGCTTCTTGAAACTTGACACAATACAGTAGTTCTACGTTCTATCTCTAAGGTTTGTTTCCTCTTGATGTAGCCTTAAGCACAGGCTGGCGAATAACTCATTCAATGAAAGGCGTTGTTAGGCTGCCAAAAAACTACAGTCTCCTGAAATCACAACATATATTTTTTTTCCGACCTTCCTGATACTTTCAAATAATGAGCAGTACTCCAATCAAACTTGGATGTCCAAGTTTCGTTCTCCTACGTTGAAGCATCCGTTTGCAGTAACAGTTTGAATTTTTAGGTTTCACTCTGTTTTCTTCTATATTGACAGATGCAGTTAGAACTCTAAATCAAACACGGTTTGTGCTAGCTTCTTGAAACGTGACACAATACAGTAGTTCTACGTTCTATCTCTAAGGTTTGTTTCCTCTTGATGTAGCCTAATACAGGGACTCGCGAATAACACTTATATTGAAAGGGGTTGCCAAACTTCCAAAAACTAGAGTCTCCTGAAATCTCAACATACATTTTTTCATCCAATCTTCATGATACTTTCAAGTAATGATCAGTACACCAATCCCACTTGGATGCCCAAGTATCGTTCTCCTACGTTGAAGCATCCGTTTGCAGTAACAGTTTGAATTTTTAGGTTTCACTGCGTTTTCTCCTATATTGACAGATGCAGTTCGAACTCTAAATCAAACACGGTTTGTGCTAGCTTCTTGAAACTTGACACAATACAGTAGTTCTACGTTCTATCTCTAAGGTTTGTTTCCTCTTGATGTAGCCTTAAGCACAGGCTGGCGAATAACTCATTCAATGAAAGGCGTTGTTAGGCTGCCAAAAAACTACAGTCTCCTGAAATCACAACATACATTTTTTCATCCAATCTTCATGATACTTTCAAGTAATGATCAGTACACCAATCGCACTTGGATGCCCAAGTTTCGTTCTCCTACGTTGAAGCATCCGTTTGCAGTAACAGTTTGAATTTTTAGGTTTCACTCTGTTTTCTCCTATATTGACAGATGCAGTTCGAACTCTAAGTCAAACACGGTTTGTGCTAGCTTCTTGAAACTTGACACAATACAGTAGTTCTACGTTCTATCTCTAAGGTTTGTTTCCTCTTGATGTAGCCTTAAGCACATGCTGGCGAATAACTCATTCAATGAAAGGCGTTGTTAGGCTGCCAAAAAACTACAGTCTCCTGAAATCACAACATATATTTTTTTTCCGACCTTCCTGATACTTTCAAATAATGAGCAGTACTCCAATCAAACTTGGATGTCCAAGTTTCGTTCTCCTACGTTGAAGCATCCGTTTGCAGTAACAGTTTGAATTTTTAGGTTTCACTGCGTTTTCTTCTATATTGACAGATGCAGTTCGAACTCTAAATCAAACACGGTTTGTGCTAGCTTCTTGAAACGTGACACAATACAGTAGTTCTACGTTCTATCTCTAAGGTTTGTTTCCTCTTGATGTAGCCTTAAGCACAGGCTGGCGAATAACTCATTCAATGAAAGGCGTTGTTAGGCTGCCAAAAAACTACAGTCTCCTGAAATCACAACATACATTTTTTCATCCAATCTTCATGATACTTTCAAGTAATGATCAGTACACCAATCCCACTTGGATGCCCAAGTTTCGTTCTCCTACGTTGAAGCATCCGTTTGCAGTAACAGTTTGAATTTTTAGGTTTCACTGCGTTTTCTTCTATATTGACAGATGCAGTTCGAACTCTAAATCAAACAGGGTTTGTGCTAGCTTCTTGAAACTTGACACAATACAGTAGTTCTACGTTCTATCTCTAAGGTTTGTTTCCTCTTGATGTAGCCTTAAGCACAGGCTGGCGAATAACTCATTCAATGAAAGGCGTTGTTAGGCTGCCAAAAAACTACAGTCTCCTGAAATCACAACATACATTTTTTCATCCAATCTTCATGATACTTTCAAGTAATGATCAGTACACCAATCCCACTTGGATGCCCAAGTTTCTTTCTCCTACGTTGAAGCATCCGTTTGCAGTAACAGTTTGAATTTTTAGGTTTCACTCTGTTTTCTCCTATATTGACAGATGCAGTTCGAACTCTAAATCAAACACGGTTTGTGCTAGCTTCTTGAAACTTGACACAATACAGTAGTTCTACATTCTATCTCTAAGGTTTGTTTCCTCTTGATGTAGCCTTAAGCACAGGCTGGCGAATAACTCATTCAATGAAAGGCGTTGTTAGGCTGCCAAAAAAACTACAGTCTCCTGAAATCACAACATACATTTTCTCATTCTATCTTCATGATACTTTCAAGTAATGATCAGTACACCAATCCCACTTGGATGCCCAAGTTTCGTTCTCCTACGTTGAAGCATCCGTTTGCAGTAACAGTTTGAATTTTTAGGTTTCACTCTGTTTTCTCCTATATTGACAGATGCAGTTCGAACTCTAAATCAAACACGGTTTGTGCTAGCTTCTTGAAACTTGACACAATACAGTAGTTCTACGTTTTATCTCTAAGGTTTGTTTCCTCTTGATGTAGCCTTAAGCACAGGCTGGCGAATAACTCATTCAATGAAAGGCGTTGTTAGGCTGCCAAAAAACTACAGTCTCCTGAAATCACAACATATATTTTTTTTCCGACCTTCCTGATACTTTCAAATAATGAGCAGTACTCCAATCAAACTTGGATGTCCAAGTTTCGTTCTCCTACGTTGAAGCATCCGTTTGCAGTAACAGTTTGAATTTTTAGGTTTCACTCTGTTTTCTTCTATATTGACAGATGCAGTTAGAACTCTAAATCAAACACGGTTTGTGCTAGCTTCTTGAAACGTGACACAATACAGTAGTTCTACGTTCTATTTCTAAGGTTTGTTTCCTCTTGATGTAGCCTTAAGCACAGGCTGGCGAATAACTCATTCAATGAAAGGCGTTGTTAGGCTGCCAAAAAACTACAGTCTCCTGAAATCACAACATACATTTTTTCATCCAATCTTCATGATACTTTCAAGTAATGATCAGTACACCAATCCCACTTGGATGCCCAAGTTTCGTTCTCCTACGTTGAAGCATCCGTTTGCAGTAACAGTTTGAATTTTTAGGTTTCACTGCGTTTTCTCCTATATTGACAGATGCAGTTCGAACTCTAAATCAAACACGGTTTGTGCTAGCTTCTTGAAACGTGACACAATACAGTAGTTCTACGTTCTATCTCTAAGGTTTGTTTCCTCTTGATGTAGCCTTAAGCACAGGCTGGCGAATAACTCATTCAATGAAAGGCGTTGTTAGGCTGCCAAAAAACTACAGTCTCCTGAAATCACAACATACATTTTTTCATCCAATCTTCATGATACTTTCAAGTAATGATCAGTACACCAATCCCACTTGGATGCCCAAGTTTCGTTCTCCTACGTTGAAGCATCCGTTTGCAGTAACAGTTTGAATTTTTAGGTTTCACTCTGTTTTCTCCTATATTGACAGATGCAGTTCGAACTCTAAATCAAACACGGTTTGTGCTAGCTTCTTGAAACGTGACACAATACAGTAGTTCTACGTTCTATCTCTAAGGTTTGTTTCCTCTTGATGTAGCCTTAAGCACAGGCTGGCGAATAACTCATTCAATGAAAGGCGTTGTTAGGCTGCCAAAAAACTACAGTCTCCTGAAATCACAACATATATTTTTTTTCCGACCTTCCTGATACTTTCAAATAATGAGCAGTACTCCAATCAAACTTGGATGTCCAAGTTTCGTTCTCCTACGTTGAAGCATCCGTTTGCAGTAACAGTTTGAATTTTTAGGTTTCACTCTGTTTTCTTCTATATTGACAGATGCAGTTCGAACTCTAAATCAAACACGGTTTGTGCTAGCTTCTTGAAACGTGACACAATACAGTAGTTCTACGTTCTATCTCTAAGGTTTGTTTCCTCTTGATGTAGCCTTAAGCACAGGCTGGCGAATAACTCATTCAATGAAAGGCGTTGTTAGGCTGCCAAAAAACTACAGTCTCCTGAAATCACAACATATATTTTTTTTCCGACCTTCCTGATACTTTCAAATAATGAGCAGTACTCCAATCAAACTTGGATGTCCAAGTTTCGTTCTCCTACGTTGAAGCATCCGTTTGCAGTAACAGTTTGAATTTTTAGGTTTCACTCTGTTTTCTTCTATATTGACAGATGCAGTTAGAACTCTAAATCAAACACGGTTTGTGCTAGCTTCTTGAAACGTGACACAATACAGTAGTTCTACGTTCTATCTCTAAGGTTTGTTTCCTCTTGATGTAGCCTAATACAGGGACTCGCGAATAACACTTATATTGAAAGGGATTGCCAAACTTCCAAAAACTAGAGTCTCCTGAAATCTCAACATACATTTTTTTCATCCAATCTTCATGATACTTTCAAGTAATGATCAGTACACCAATCCCACTTGGATGCCCAAGTTTCGTTCTCCTACGTTGAAGCATCCGTTTGCAGTAACAGTTTGAATTTTTAGGTTTCACTCTGTTTTCTCCTATATTGACAGATGCAGTTCGAACTCTAAATCAAACACGGTTTGTGCTAGCTTCTTGAAACTTGACACAATACAGTAGTTCTACGTTCTATCTCTAAGGTTTGTTTCCTCTTGATGTAGCCTTAAGCACAGGCTGGCGAATAACTCATTAATGAAAGGCGTTGTTAGGCTGCCAAAAAACTACAGTCTCCTGAAATCACAACATATATTTTTTTTCCGACCTTCCTGATACTTTCAAATAATGAGCAGTACTCCAAACAAACGTGGATGTCCAAGTTTCGTTCTCCTACGTTGAAGCATCCGTTTGCAGTAACAGTTTGAATTTTTAGGTTTCACTGCGTTTTCTTCTATATTGACAGATGCAGTTCGAACTCTAAATCAAACACGGTTTGTGCTAGCTTCTTGAAACGTGACACAATACAGTAGTTCTACGTTCTATCTCTAAGGTTTGTTTCCTCTTGATGTAGCCTAATACAGGGACTCGCGAATAACACTTATATTGAAAGGGGTTGCCAAACTTCCAAAAACTAGAGTCTCCTGAAATCTCAACATACATATTTTCATCCCATCTTCATGATACTTTCAAGTAATGATCAGTACACCACTCCCACTTGGATGCCCAAGTATCGTTCTCCTACGATGAAGCATCCGTTTGGAGTAACAGTTTGAATTTTTAGGTTTCACTCTGTTTTCTCCTATATTGACAGATGCAGTTCGAACTCTAAATCAAACACGGTTTGTGCTAGCTTCTTGAAACGTGACACAATACAGTAGTTCTACGTTCTATCTCTAAGATTTGTTTCCTCTTGATGTAGCCTAATACAGGGACTCGCGAATAACACTTATATTGAAAGGGGTTGCCAAACTTCCAAAAACTAGAGTCTCCTGAAATCTCAACATACATATTTTCATCCAGTCTTCATGATACTTTCAAGTAATGATCAGTACACCACTCCCACTTGGATGCCCAAGTATCGTTCTCCTACGATGAAGCATCCCTTTGCAGTAACAGTTTGAATTTTTAGGTTTCACTGCGTTTTCTTCTATATTGACACATGCAGTTCGAACTCTAAATCAAACACGGTTTGTGCTAGCTTCTTGAAACGTGACACAATACAGTAGTTCTACGTTCTATCTCTAAGGTTTGTTTCCTCTTGATGTAGCCTTAAGCACAGGCTGGCGAATAACTCATTCAATGAAAGGCGTTGTTAGGCTGCCAAAAAACTACAGTCTCCTGAAATCACAACATACATTTTTTCATCCAATCTTCATGATACTTTCAAGTAATGATCAGTACACCAATCCCACTTGGATGCCCAAGTTTCGTTCTCCTACGTTGAAGCATCCGTTTGCAGTAACAGTTTGAATTTTTAGGTTTCACTGCGTTTTCTCCTATATTGACAGATGCAGTTCGAACTCTAAATCAAACACGGTTTGTGCTAGCTTCTTGAAACGTGACACAATACAGTAGTTCTACGTTCTATCTCTAAGGTTTGTTTCCTCTTGATGTAGCCTTAAGCACAGGCTGGCGAATAACTCATTCAATGAAAGGCGTTGTTAGGCTGCCAAAAAACTACAGTCTCCTGAAATCACAACATACATTTTTTCATCCAATCTTCATGATACTTTCAAGTAATGATCAGTACACCAATCCCACTTGGATGCCCAAGTTTCATTCTCCTACGTTGAAGCATCCGTTTGCAGTAACAGTTTGAATTTTTAGGTTTCACTCTGTTTTCTCCTATATTGACAGATGCAGTTCGAACTCTAAATCAAACACGGTTTGTGCTAGCTTCTTGAAACTTGACACAATACAGTAGTTCTACGTTCTATCTCTAAGGTTTGTTTCCTCTTGATGTAGCCTTAAGCACAGGCTGGCGAATAACTCATTCAATGAAAGGCGTTGTTAGGCTGCCAAAAAACTACAGTCTCCTGAAATCACAACATATATTTTTTTTCCGACCTTCCTGATACTTTCAAATAATGAGCAGTACTCCAATCAAACTTGGATGTCCAAGTTTCGTTCTCCTACGTTGAAGCATCCGTTTGCAGTAACAGTTTGAATTTTTAGGTTTCACTGCGTTTTCTTCTATATTGAGAGATGCAGTTCGAACTCTAAATCAAACACGGTTTGTGCTAGTTTCTTGAAACGTGACACAATACAGTAGTTCTACGTTCTATCTCTAAGGTTTGTTTCCTCTTGATGTAGCCTAATACAGGGACTCGCGAATAACACTTATATTGAAAGGGGTTTCCAAACTTCCAAAAACTAGAGTCTCCTGAAATCTCAACATACATATTTTCATCCAATCTTCATGATACTTTCAAGTAATGATCAGTACACCACTCCCACTTGGATGCCCAAGTATCGTTCTCCTACGATGAAGCATCCGTTTGGAGTAACAGTTTGAATTTTTAGGTTTCACTCTGTTTTCTCCTATATTGACAGATGCAGTTCGAACTCTAAATCAAACACGGTTTGTGCTAGCTTCTTGAAACGTGACACAATACAGTTGTTCTACGTTCTATCTCTAAGATTTGTTTCCTCTTGATGTAGCCTAATACAGGGACTCGCGAATAACACTTATATTGAAAGGGGTTGCCAAACTTCCAAAAACTAGAGTCTCCTGAAATCTCAACATACATATTTTCATCCAGTCTTCATGATACTTTCAAGTAATGATCAGTACACCACTCCCACTTGGATGCCCAAGTATCGTTCTCCTACGATGAAGCATCCCTTTGCAGTAACAGTTTGAATTTTTAGGTTTCACTGCGTTTTCTTCTATATTGACAGATGCAGTTCGAACTCTAAATCAAACACGGTTTGTGCTAGCTTCTTGAAACGTGACACAATACAGTAGTTCTACGTTCTATCTCTAAGGTTTGTTTCCTCTTGATGTAGCCTTAAGCACAGGCTGGCGAATAACTCATTCAATGAAAGGCGTTGTTAGGCTGCCAAAAAACTACAGTCTCCTGAAATCACAACATACATTTTTTCATCCAATCTTCATGATACTTTCAAGTAATGATCAGTACACCAATCCCACTTGGATGCCCAAGTTTCGTTCTCCTACGTTGAAGCATCCGTTTGCAGTAACAGTTTGAATTTTTAGGTTTCACTGCGTTTTCTCCTATATTGACAGATGCAGTTCGAACTCTAAATCAAACACGGTTTGTGCTAGCTTCTTGAAACGTGACACAATACAGTAGTTCTACGTTCTATCTCTAAGGTTTGTTTCCTCTTGATGTAGCCTTAAGCACAGGCTGGCGAATAACTCATTCAATGAAAGGCGTTGTTAGGCTGCCAAAAAACTACAGTCTCCTGAAATCACAACATACATTTTTTCATCCAATCTTCATGATACTTTCAAGTAATGATCAGTACACCAATCCCACTTGGATGCCCAAGTTTCATTCTCCTACGTTGAAGCATCCGTTTGCAGTAACAGTTTGAATTTTTAGGTTTCACTCTGTTTTCTCCTATATTGACAGATGCAGTTCGAACTCTAAATCAAACACGGTTTGTGCTAGCTTCTTGAAACTTGACACAATACAGTAGTTCTACGTTCTATCTCTAAGGTTTGTTTCCTCTTGATGTAGCCTTAAGCACAGGCTGGCGAATAACTCATTCAATGAAAGGCGTTGTTAGGCTGCCAAAAAACTACAGTCTCCTGAAATCACAACATATATTTTTTTTCCGACCTTCCTGATACTTTCAAATAATGAGCAGTACTCCAATCAAACTTGGATGTCCAAGTTTCGTTCTCCTACGTTGAAGCATCCGTTTGCAGTAACAGTTTGAATTTTTAGGTTTCACTGCGTTTTCTTCTATATTGACAGATGCAGTTAGAACTCTAAATCAAACACGGTTTGTGCTAGCTTCTTGAAACGTGACACAATACAGTAGTTCTACGTTCTATCTCTAAGGTTTGTTTCCTCTTGATGTAGCCTTAAGCACAGGCTGGCGAATAACTCATTCAATGAAAGGCGTTGTTAGGCTGCCAAAAAACTACAGTCTCCTGAAATCACAACATAATTTTTTCATCCAATCTTCATGATACTTTCAAGTAATGATCAGTACACCAATCCCACTTGGATGCCCAAGTTTCGTTCTCCTACGTTGAAGCATCCGTTTGCAGTAACAGTTTGAATTTTTAGGTTTCACTCTGTTTTCTCCTATATTGACAGATGCAGTTCGAACTCTAAATCAAACAAGGTTTGTGCTAGCTTCTTGAAACTTGACACAATACAGTAGTTCTACGTTCTATCTCTAAGGTTTGTTTCCTCTTGATGTAGCCTTAAGCACAGGCTGGCGAATAACTCATTCAATGAAAGGCGTTGTTAGGCTGCCAAAAAACTACAGTCTCCTGAAATCACAACATACATTTTTTCATCCAATCTTCATGATACTTTCAAGTAATGATCAGTACACCAATCCCACTTGGATGCCCAAGTTTCGTTCTCCTACGTTGAAGCATCCGTTTGCAGTAACAGTTTGAATTTTTAGGTTTCACTCTGTTTTCTCCTATATTGACAGATGCAGTCGAACTCTAAATCAAACACGGTTTGTGCTAGCTTCTTGAAACTTGACACAATACAGTAGTTCTACGTTCTATCTCTAAGGTTTGTTTCCTCTTGATGTAGCCTTAAGCACAGGCTGGCGAATAACTCATTCAATGAAAGGCGTTGTTAGGCTGCCAAAAAACTACAGTCTCCTGAAATCACAACACATATTTTTTTTCCGACCTTCCTGATACTTTCAAATAATGAGCAGTACTCCAAACAAACTTGGATGTCCAAGTTTCGTTCTCCTACGTTGAAGCATCCGTTTGCAGTAACAGTTTGAATTTTTAGGTTTCACTGCGTTTTCTTCTATATTGACAGATGCAGTTCGAACTCTAAATCAAACACGGTTTGTGCTAGTTTCTTGAAACGTGACACAATACAGTAGTTCTACGTTCTATCTCTAAGGTTTGTTTCCTCTTGATGTAGCCTAATACAGGGACTCGCGAATAACACTTATATTGAAAGGGGTTGCCAAACTTCCAAAAACTAGAGTCTCCTGAAATCTCAACATACATATTTTCATCCAATATTCATGATACTTTCAAGTAATGATCAGTACACCACTCCCACTTGGATGCCCAAGTATCGTTCTCCTACGTTGAAGCATCCGTTTGCAGTAACAGTTTGAATTTTTAGGTTTCACTGCGTTTTCTTCTATATTGACAGATGCAGTTCGAACTCTAAATCAAACACGGTTTGTGCTAGCTTCTTGAAACGTGACATAATACAGTAGTTCTACGTTCTATCTCTAAGGTTTGTTTCCTCTTGATGTAGCCTTAAGCACAGGCTGGCGAATAACTCATTCAATGAAAGGCGTTGTTAGGCTGCCAAAAAACTACAGTCTCCTGAAATCACAACATACATTTTTTCATCCAATCTTCATGATACTTTCAAGTAATGATCAGTACACCAATCAAACTTGGATGCCCAAGTTTCGTTCTCCTACGTTGAAGCATCCGTTTGCAGTAACAGTTTGAATTTTTAGGTTTCACTCTGTTTTCTCCTATATTGAGAGATGCAGTTCGAACTCTAAATCAAACACGGTTTGTGCTAGCTTCTTGAAACTTGACACAATACAGTACTTCTACGTTCTATCTCTAAGGTTTGTTTCCTCTTGATGTAGCCTTAAGCACAGGCTGGCGAATAACTCATTCAATGAAAGGCGTTGTTAGGCTGCCAAAAAACTACAGTCTCCTGAAATCACAACATATATTTTTTTTCCGACCTTCCTGATACTTTCAAATAATGAGCAGTACTCCAAACAAACTTGGATGTCCAAGTTTCGTTCTCCTACGTTGAAGCATCCGTTTGCAGTAACAGTTTGAATTTTTAGGTTTCACTGCGTTTTCTTCTATATTGACAGATGCAGTTCGAACTCTAAATCAAACACGGTTTGTGCTAGCTTCTTGAAACGTGACACAATACAGTAGTTCTACGTTCTATCTCTAAGGTTTGTTTCCTCTTGATGTAGCCTTAAGCACAGGCTGGCGAATAACTCATTCAATGAAAGGCGTTGTTAGGCTGCCAAAAAACTACAGTCTCCTGAAATCACAACATACATTTTTTCATCCAATCTTCATGATACTTTCAAGTAATGATCAGTACACCAATCCCACTTGGATGCCCAAGTTTCGTTCTCCTACGTTGAAGCATCCGTTTGCAGTAACAGTTTGAATTTCTAGGTTTCACTGCGTTTTCTCCTATATTGACAGATGCAGTTCGAACTCTAAATCAAACACGGTTTGTGCTAGCTTCTTGAAACGTGACACAATACAGTAGTTCTACGTTCTATCTCTAAGGTTTGTTTCCTCTTGATGTAGCCTTAAGCACAGGCTGGCGAATAACTCATTCAATGAAAGGCGTTGTTAGGCTGCCAAAAAACTACAGTCTCCTGAAATCACAACATACATTTTTTCATCCAATCTTCATGATACTTTCAAGTAATGATCAGTACACCAATCCCACTTGGATGCCCAAGTTTCGTTCTCCTACGTTGAAGCATCCGTTTGCAGTAACAGTTTGAATTTTTAGGTTTCACTCTGTTTTCTCCTATATTGACAGATGCAGTTCGAACTCTAAATCAAACACGGTTTGTGCTAGCTTCTTGAAACTTGACACAATACAGTAGTTCTACGTTCTATCTCTAAGGTTTGTTTCCTCTTGATGTAGCCTTAAGCACAGGCTGGCGAATAACTCATTAATGAAAGGCGTTGTTAGGCTGCCAAAAAACTACAGTCTCCTGAAATCACAACATATATTTTTTTTCCGACCTTCCTGATACTTTCAAATAATGAGCAGTACTCCAAACAAACGTGGATGTCCAAGTTTCGTTCTCCTACGTTGAAGCATCCGTTTGCAGTAACAGTTTGAATTTTTAGGTTTCACTGCGTTTTCTTCTATATTGACAGATGCAGTTCGAACTCTAAATCAAACACGGTTTGTGCTAGCTTCTTGAAACGTGACACAATACAGTAGTTCTACGTTCTATCTCTAAGGTTTGTTTCCTCTTGATGTAGCCTAATACAGGGACTCGCGAATAACACTTATATTGAAAGGGGTTGCCAAACTTCCAAAAACTAGAGTCTCCTGAAATCTCAACATACATATTTTCATCCAATCTTCATGATACTTTCAAGTAATGATCAGTACACCACTCCCACTTGGATGCCCAAGTATCGTTCTCCTACGATGAAGCATCCGTTTGGAGTAACAGTTTGAATTTTTAGGTTTCACTCTGTTTTCTCCTATATTGACAGATGCAGTTCGAACTCTAAATCAAACACGGTTTGTGCTAGCTTCTTGAAACGTGACACAATACAGTAGTTCTACGTTCTATCTCTAAGATTTGTTTCCTCTTGATGTAGCCTAATACAGGGACTCGCGAATAACACTTATATTGAAAGGGGTTGCCAAACTTCCAAAAACTAGAGTCTCCTGAAATCTCAACATACATATTTTCATCCAGTCTTCATGATACTTTCAAGTAATGATCAGTACACCACTCCCACTTGGATGCCCAAGTATCGTTCTCCTACGATGAAGCATCCCTTTGCAGTAACAGTTTGAATTTTTAGGTTTCACTGCGTTTTCTTCTATATTGACACATGCAGTTCGAACTCTAAATCAAACACGGTTTGTGCTAGCTTCTTGAAACGTGACACAATACAGTAGTTCTACGTTCTATCTCTAAGGTTTGTTTCCTCTTGATGTAGCCTTAAGCACAGGCTGGCGAATAACTCATTCAATGAAAGGCGTTGTTAGGCTGCCAAAAAACTACAGTCTCCTGAAATCACAACATACATTTTTTCATCCAATCTTCATGATACTTTCAAGTAATGATCAGTACACCAATCCCACTTGGATGCCCAAGTTTCGTTCTCCTACGTTGAAGCATCCGTTTGCAGTAACAGTTTGAATTTTTAGGTTTCACTGCGTTTTCTCCTATATTGACAGATGCAGTTCGAACTCTAAATCAAACACGGTTTGTGCTAGCTTCTTGAAAC
This sequence comes from Callospermophilus lateralis, assembly GCF_048772815.1. Classification (NCBI taxonomy): domain Eukaryota; kingdom Metazoa; phylum Chordata; class Mammalia; order Rodentia; family Sciuridae; genus Callospermophilus; species Callospermophilus lateralis. The sequence goes on along the minus strand of NW_027514831.1, from coordinate 25,570 downwards.
GTGACACAATACAGTAGTTCTACGTTCTATCTCTAAGGTTTGTTTCCTCTTGATGTAGCCTTAAGCACAGGCTGGCGAATAACTCATTCAATGAAAGGCGTTGTTAGGCTGCCAAAAAACTACAGTCTCCTGAAATCACAACATACATTTTTTCATCCAATCTTCATGATACTTTCAAGTAATGATCAGTACACCAATCCCACTTGGATGCCCAAGTTTCATTCTCCTACGTTGAAGCATCCGTTTGCAGTAACAGTTTGAATTTTTAGGTTTCACTCTGTTTTCTCCTATATTGACAGATGCAGTTCGAACTCTAAATCAAACACGGTTTGTGCTAGCTTCTTGAAACTTGACACAATACAGTAGTTCTACGTTCTATCTCTAAGGTTTGTTTCCTCTTGATGTAGCCTTAAGCACAGGCTGGCGAATAACTCATTCAATGAAAGGCGTTGTTAGGCTGCCAAAAAACTACAGTCTCCTGAAATCACAACATATATTTTTTTTCCGACCTTCCTGATACTTTCAAATAATGAGCAGTACTCCAATCAAACTTGGATGTCCAAGTTTCGTTCTCCTACGTTGAAGCATCCGTTTGCAGTAACAGTTTGAATTTTTAGGTTTCACTGCGTTTTCTTCTATATTGACAGATGCAGTTAGAACTCTAAATCAAACACGGTTTGTGCTAGCTTCTTGAAACGTGACACAATACAGTAGTTCTACGTTCTATCTCTAAGGTTTGTTTCCTCTTGATGTAGCCTTAAGCACAGGCTGGCGAATAACTCATTCAATGAAAGGCGTTGTTAGGCTGCCAAAAAACTACAGTCTCCTGAAATCACAACATAATTTTTTCATCCAATCTTCATGATACTTTCAAGTAATGATCAGTACACCAATCCCACTTGGATGCCCAAGTTTCGTTCTCCTACGTTGAAGCATCCGTTTGCAGTAACAGTTTGAATTTTTAGGTTTCACTCTGTTTTCTCGTATATTGACAGATGCAGTTCGAACTCTAAATCAAACAAGGTTTGTGCTAGCTTCTTGAAACTTGACACAATACAGTAGTTCTACGTTCTATCTCTAAGGTTTGTTTCCTCTTGATGTAGCCTTAAGCACAGGCTGGCGAATAACTCATTCAATGAAAGGCGTTGTTAGGCTGCCAAAAAACTACAGTCTCCTGAAATCACAACATACATTTTTTCATCCAATCTTCATGATACTTTCAAGTAATGATCAGTACACCAATCCCACTTGGATGCCCAAGTTTCGTTCTCCTACGTTGAAGCATCCGTTTGCAGTAACAGTTTGAATTTTTAGGTTTCACTCTGTTTTCTCCTATATTGACAGATGCAGTCGAACTCTAAATCAAACACGGTTTGTGCTAGCTTCTTGAAACTTGACACAATACAGTAGTTCTACGTTCTATCTCTAAGGTTTGTTTCCTCTTGATGTAGCCTTAAGCACAGGCTGGCGAATAACTCATTCAATGAAAGGCGTTGTTAGGCTGCCAAAAAACTACAGTCTCCTGAAATCACAACACATATTTTTTTTCCGACCTTCCTGATACTTTCAAATAATGAGCAGTACTCCAAACAAACTTGGATGTCCAAGTTTCGTTCTCCTACGTTGAAGCATCCGTTTGCAGTAACAGTTTGAATTTTTAGGTTTCACTGCGTTTTCTTCTATATTGACAGATGCAGTTCGAACTCTAAATCAAACACGGTTTGTGCTAGTTTCTTGAAACGTGACACAATACAGTAGTTCTACGTTCTATCTCTAAGGTTTGTTTCCTCTTGATGTAGCCTAATACAGGGACTCGCGAATAACACTTATATTGAAAGGGGTTGCCAAACTTCCAAAAACTAGAGTCTCCTGAAATCTCAACATACATATTTTCATCCAATATTCATGATACTTTCAAGTAATGATCAGTACACCACTCCCACTTGGATGCCCAAGTATCGTTCTCCTACGTTGAAGCATCCGTTTGCAGTAACAGTTTGAATTTTTAGGTTTCACTGCGTTTTCTTCTATATTGACAGATGCAGTTCGAACTCTAAATCAAACACGGTTTGTGCTAGCTTCTTGAAACGTGACATAATACAGTAGTTCTACGTTCTATCTCTAAGGTTTGTTTCCTCTTGATGTAGCCTTAAGCACAGGCTGGCGAATAACTCATTCAATGAAAGGCGTTGTTAGGCTGCCAAAAAACTACAGTCTCCTGAAATCACAACATACATTTTTTCATCCAATCTTCATGATACTTTCAAGTAATGATCAGTACACCAATCAAACTTGGATGCCCAAGTTTCGTTCTCCTACGTTGAAGCATCCGTTTGCAGTAACAGTTTGAATTTTTAGGTTTCACTCTGTTTTCTCCTATATTGAGAGATGCAGTTCGAACTCTAAATCAAACACGGTTTGTGCTAGCTTCTTGAAACTTGACACAATACAGTACTTCTACGTTCTATCTCTAAGGTTTGTTTCCTCTTGATGTAGCCTTAAGCACAGGCTGGCGAATAACTCATTCAATGAAAGGCGTTGTTAGGCTGCCAAAAAACTACAGTCTCCTGAAATCACAACATATATTTTTTTTCCGACCTTCCTGATACTTTCAAATAATGAGCAGTACTCCAAACAAACTTGGATGTCCAAGTTTCGTTCTCCTACGTTGAAGCATCCGTTTGCAGTAACAGTTTGAATTTTTAGGTTTCACTGCGTTTTCTTCTATATTGACAGATGCAGTTCGAACTCTAAATCAAACACGGTTTGTGCTAGCTTCTTGAAACGTGACACAATACAGTAGTTCTACGTTCTATCTCTAAGGTTTGTTTCCTCTTGATGTAGCCTTAAGCACAGGCTGGCGAATAACTCATTCAATGAAAGGCGTTGTTAGGCTGCCAAAAAACTACAGTCTCCTGAAATCACAACATACATTTTTTCATCCAATCTTCATGATACTTTCAAGTAATGATCAGTACACCAATCCCACTTGGATGCCCAAGTTTCGTTCTCCTACGTTGAAGCATCCGTTTGCAGTAACAGTTTGAATTTCTAGGTTTCACTGCGTTTTCTCCTATATTGACAGATGCAGTTCGAACTCTAAATCAAACACGGTTTGTGCTAGCTTCTTGAAACGTGACACAATACAGTAGTTCTACGTTCTATCTCTAAGGTTTGTTTCCTCTTGATGTAGCCTTAAGCACAGGCTGGCGAATAACTCATTCAATGAAAGGCGTTGTTAGGCTGCCAAAAAACTACAGTCTCCTGAAATCACAACATACATTTTTTCATCCAATCTTCATGATACTTTCAAGTAATGATCAGTACACCAATCCCACTTGGATGCCCAAGTTTCGTTCTCCTACGTTGAAGCATCCGTTTGCAGTAACAGTTTGAATTTTTAGGTTTCACTCTGTTTTCTCCTATATTGACAGATGCAGTTCGAACTCTAAATCAAACACGGTTTGTGCTAGCTTCTTGAAACTTGACACAATACAGTAGTTCTACGTTCTATCTCTAAGGTTTGTTTCCTCTTGATGTAGCCTTAAGCACAGGCTGGCGAATAACTCATTAATGAAAGGCGTTGTTAGGCTGCCAAAAAACTACAGTCTCCTGAAATCACAACATATATTTTTTTTCCGACCTTCCTGATACTTTCAAATAATGAGCAGTACTCCAAACAAACGTGGATGTCCAAGTTTCGTTCTCCTACGTTGAAGCATCCGTTTGCAGTAACAGTTTGAATTTTTAGGTTTCACTGCGTTTTCTTCTATATTGACAGATGCAGTTCGAACTCTAAATCAAACACGGTTTGTGCTAGCTTCTTGAAACGTGACACAATACAGTAGTTCTACGTTCTATCTCTAAGGTTTGTTTCCTCTTGATGTAGCCTAATACAGGGACTCGCGAATAACACTTATATTGAAAGGGGTTGCCAAACTTCCAAAAACTAGAGTCTCCTGAAATCTCAACATACATATTTTCATCCAATCTTCATGATACTTTCAAGTAATGATCAGTACACCACTCCCACTTGGATGCCCAAGTATCGTTCTCCTACGATGAAGCATCCGTTTGGAGTAACAGTTTGAATTTTTAGGTTTCACTCTGTTTTCTCCTATATTGACAGATGCAGTTCGAACTCTAAATCAAACACGGTTTGTGCTAGCTTCTTGAAACGTGACACAATACAGTAGTTCTACGTTCTATCTCTAAGATTTGTTTCCTCTTGATGTAGCCTAATACAGGGACTCGCGAATAACACTTATATTGAAAGGGGTTGCCAAACTTCCAAAAACTAGAGTCTCCTGAAATCTCAACATACATATTTTCATCCAGTCTTCATGATACTTTCAAGTAATGATCAGTACACCACTCCCACTTGGATGCCCAAGTATCGTTCTCCTACGATGAAGCATCCCTTTGCAGTAACAGTTTGAATTTTTAGGTTTCACTGCGTTTTCTTCTATATTGACACATGCAGTTCGAACTCTAAATCAAACACGGTTTGTGCTAGCTTCTTGAAACGTGACACAATACAGTAGTTCTACGTTCTATCTCTAAGGTTTGTTTCCTCTTGATGTAGCCTTAAGCACAGGCTGGCGAATAACTCATTCAATGAAAGGCGTTGTTAGGCTGCCAAAAAACTACAGTCTCCTGAAATCACAACATACATTTTTTCATCCAATCTTCATGATACTTTCAAGTAATGATCAGTACACCAATCCCACTTGGATGCCCAAGTTTCGTTCTCCTACGTTGAAGCATCCGTTTGCAGTAACAGTTTGAATTTTTAGGTTTCACTGCGTTTTCTCCTATATTGACAGATGCAGTTCGAACTCTAAATCAAACACGGTTTGTGCTAGCTTCTTGAAACGTGACACAATACAGTAGTTCTACGTTCTATCTCTAAGGTTTGTTTCCTCTTGATGTAGCCTTAAGCACAGGCTGGCGAATAACTCATTCAATGAAAGGCGTTGTTAGGCTGCCAAAAAACTACAGTCTCCTGAAATCACAACATACATTTTTTCATCCAATCTTCATGATACTTTCAAGTAATGATCAGTACACCAATCCCACTTGGATGCCCAAGTTTCATTCTCCTACGTTGAAGCATCCGTTTGCAGTAACAGTTTGAATTTTTAGGTTTCACTCTGTTTTCTCCTATATTGACAGATGCAGTTCGAACTCTAAATCAAACACGGTTTGTGCTAGCTTCTTGAAACTTGACACAATACAGTAGTTCTACGTTCTATCTCTAAGGTTTGTTTCCTCTTGATGTAGCCTTAAGCACAGGCTGGCGAATAACTCATTCAATGAAAGGCGTTGTTAGGCTGCCAAAAAACTACAGTCTCCTGAAATCACAACATATATTTTTTTTCCGACCTTCCTGATACTTTCAAATAATGAGCAGTACTCCAATCAAACTTGGATGTCCAAGTTTCGTTCTCCTACGTTGAAGCATCCGTTTGCAGTAACAGTTTGAATTTTTAGGTTTCACTGCGTTTTCTTCTATATTGACAGATGCAGTTAGAACTCTAAATCAAACACGGTTTGTGCTAGCTTCTTGAAACGTGACACAATACAGTAGTTCTACGTTCTATCTCTAAGGTTTGTTTCCTCTTGATGTAGCCTTAAGCACAGGCTGGCGAATAACTCATTCAATGAAAGGCGTTGTTAGGCTGCCAAAAAACTACAGTCTCCTGAAATCACAACATAATTTTTTCATCCAATCTTCATGATACTTTCAAGTAATGATCAGTACACCAATCCCACTTGGATGCCCAAGTTTCGTTCTCCTACGTTGAAGCATCCGTTTGCAGTAACAGTTTGAATTTTTAGGTTTCACTCTGTTTTCTCCTATATTGACAGATGCAGTTCGAACTCTAAATCAAACACGGTTTGTGCTAGCTTCTTGAAACTTGACACAATACAGTAGTTCTACGTTCTATCTCTAAGGTTTGTTTCCTCTTGATGTAGCCTTAAGCACAGGCTGGCGAATAACTCATTCAATGAAAGGCGTTGTTAGGCTGCCAAAAAACTACAGTCTCCTGAAATCACAACATACATTTTTTCATCCAATCTTCATGATACTTTCAAGTAATGATCAGTACACCAATCCCACTTGGATGCCCAAGTTTCGTTCTCCTACGTTGAAGCATCCGTTTGCAGTAACAGTTTGAATTTTTAGGTTTCACTCTGTTTTCTCCTATATTGACAGATGCAGTTCGAACTCTAAATCAAACACGGTTTGTGCTAGCTTCTTGAAACTTGACACAATACAGTAGTTCTACGTTCTATCTCTAAGGTTTGTTTCCTCTTGATGTAGCCTTAAGCACAGGCTGGCGAATAACTCATTCAATGAAAGGCGTTGTTAGGCTGCCAAAAAACTACAGTCTCCTGAAATCACAACACATATTTTTTTTCCGACCTTCCTGATACTTTCAAATAATGAGCAGTACTCCAAACAAACTTGGATGTCCAAGTTTCGTTCTCCTACGTTGAAGCATCCGTTTGCAGTAACAGTTTGAATTTTTAGGTTTCACTGCGTTTTCTTCTATATTGACAGATGCAGTTCGAACTCTAAATCAAACACGGTTTGTGCTAGTTTCTTGAAACGTGACACAATACAGTAGTTCTACGTTCTATCTCTAAGGTTTGTTTCCTCTTGATGTAGCCTAATACAGGGACTCGCGAATAACACTTATATTGAAAGGGGTTGCCAAACTTCCAAAAACTAGAGTCTCCTGAAATCTCAACATACATATTTTCATCCAATATTCATGATACTTTCAAGTAATGATCAGTACACCACTCCCACTTGGATGCCCAAGTATCGTTCTCCTACGTTGAAGCATCCGTTTGCAGTAACAGTTTGAATTTTTAGGTTTCACTGCGTTTTCTTCTATATTGACAGATGCAGTTCGAACTCTAAATCAAACACGGTTTGTGCTAGCTTCTTGAAACGTGACATAATACAGTAGTTCTACGTTCTATCTCTAAGGTTTGTTTCCTCTTGATGTAGCCTTAAGCACAGGCTGGCGAATAACTCATTCAATGAAAGGCGTTGTTAGGCTGCCAAAAAACTACAGTCTCCAGAAATCACAACATACATTTTTTCATCCAATCTTCATGATACTTTCAAGTAATGATCAGTACACCAATCAAACTTGGATGCCCAAGTTTCGTTCTGCTACGTTGAAGCATCCGTTTGCAGTAACAGTTTGAATTTTTAGGTTTCACTCTGTTTTCTCCTATATTGAGAGATGCAGTTCGAACTCTAAATCAAACACGGTTTGTGCTAGCTTCTTGAAACTTGACACAATACAGTAGTTCTACGTTCTATCTCTAAGGTTTGTTTCCTCTTGATGTAGCCTTAAGCACAGGCTGGCGAATAACTCATTCAATGAAAGGCGTTGTTAGGCTGCCAAAAAACTACAGTCTCCTGAAATCACAACATATATTTTTTTTCCGACCTTCCTGATACTTTCAAATAATGAGCAGTACTCCAAACAAACTTGGATGTCCAAGTTTCGTTCTCCTACGTTGAAGCATCCGTTTGCAGTAACAGTTTGAATTTTTAGGTTTCACTGCGTTTTCTTCTATATTGACAGATGCAGTTTGAACTCTAAATCAAACACGGTTTGTGCTAGCTTCTTGAAACGTGACACAATACAGTAGTTCTACGTTCTATCTCTAAGGTTTGTTTCCTCTTGATGTAGCCTTAAGCACAGGCTGGCGAATAACTCATTCAATGAAAGGCGTTGTTAGGCTGCCAAAAAACTACAGTCTCCTGAAATCACAACATAATTTTTTCATCCAATCTTCATGATACTTTCAAGTAATGATCAGTACACCAATCCCACTTGGATGCCCAAGTTTCGTTCTCCTACGTTGAAGCATCCGTTTGCAGTAACAGTTTGAATTTTTAGGTTTCACTCTGTTTTCTCCTATATTGACAGATGCAGTTCGAACTCTAAATCAAACACGGTTTGTGCTAGCTTCTTGAAACTTGACACAATACAGTAGTTCTACGTTCTATCTCTAAGGTTTGTTTCCTCTTGATGTAGCCTTAAGCACAGGCTGGCGAATAACTCATTCAATGAAAGGCGTTGTTAGGCTGCCAAAAAACTACAGTCTCCTGAAATCACAACATACATTTTTTCATCCAATCTTCATGATACTTTCAAGTAATGATCAGTACACCAATCCCACTTGGATGCCCAAGTTTCGTTCTCCTACGTTGAAGCATCCGTTTGCAATAACAGTTTGAATTTTTAGGTTTCACTCTGTTTTCTCCTATATTGACAGATGCAGTTCGAACTCTAAATCAAACACGGTTTGTGCTAGCTTCTTGAAACTTGACACAATACAGTAGTTCTACGTTCTATCTCTAAGGTTTGTTTCCTCTTGATGTAGCCTTAAGCACAGGCTGGCGAATAACTCATTCAATGAAAGGCGTTGTTAGGCTGCCAAAAAACTACAGTCTCCTGAAATCACAACACATATTTTTTTTCCGACCTTCCTGATACTTTCAAATAATGAGCAGTACTCCAAACAAACTTGGATGTCCAAGTTTCGTTCTCCTACGTTGAAGCATCCGTTTGCAGTAACAGTTTGAATTTTTAGGTTTCACTGCGTTTTCTTCTATATTGACAGATGCAGTTCGAACTCTAAATCAAACACGGTTTGTGCTAGTTTCTTGAAACGTGACACAATACAGTAGTTCTACGTTCTATCTCTAAGGTTTGTTTCCTCTTGATGTAGCCTAATACAGGGACTCGCGAATAACACTTATATTGAAAGGGGTTGCCAAACTTCCAAAAACTAGAGTCTCCTGAAATCTCAACATACATATTTTCATCCAATATTCATGATACTTTCAAGTAATGATCAGTACACCACTCCCACTTGGATGCCCAAGTATCGTTCTCCTACGTTGAAGCATCCGTTTGCAGTAACAGTTTGAATTTTTAGGTTTCACTGCGTTTTCTTCTATATTGACAGATGCAGTTCGAACTCTAAATCAAACACGGTTTGTGCTAGCTTCTTGAAACGTGACATAATACAGTAGTTCTACATTCTATCTCTAAGGTTTGTTTCCTCTTGATGTAGCCTTAAGCACAGGCTGGCGAATAACTCATTCAATGAAAGGCGTTGTTAGGCTGCCAAAAAACTACAGTCTCCTGAAATCACAACATACATTTTTTCATCCAATCTTCATGATACTTTCAAGTAATGATCAGTACACCAATCAAACTTGGATGCCCAAGTTTCGTTCTCCTACGTTGAAGCATCCGTTTGCAGTAACAGTTTGAATTTTTAGGTTTCACTCTGTTTTCTCCTATATTGAGAGATGCAGTTCGAACTCTAAATCAAACACGGTTTGTGCTAGCTTCTTGAAACTTGACACAATACAGTAGTTCTACGTTCTATCTCTAAGGTTTGTTTCCTCTTGATGTAGCCTTAAGCACAGGCTGGCGAATAACTCATTCAATGAAAGGCGTTGTTAGGCTGCCAAAAAACTACAGTCTCCTGAAATCACAACATATATTTTTTTTCCGACCTTCCTGATACTTTCAAATAATGAGCAGTACTCCAAACAAACTTGGATGTCCAAGTTTCGTTCTCCTACGTTGAAGCATCCGTTTGCAGTAACAGTTTGAATTTTTAGGTTTCACTGCGTTTTCTTCTATATTGACAGATGCAGTTCGAACTCTAAATCAAACACGGTTTGTGCTAGCTTCTTGAAACGTGACACAATACAGTAGTTCTACGTTCTATCTCTAAGGTTTGTTTCCTCTTGATGTAGCCTTAAGCACAGGCTGGCGAATAACTCATTCAATGAAAGGCGTTGTTAGGCTGCCAAAAAACTACAGTCTCCTGAAATCACAACATACATTTTTTCATCCAATCTTCATGATACTTTCAAGTAATGATCAGTACACCAATCCCACTTGGATGCCCAAGTTTCGTTCTCCTACGTTGAAGCATCCGTTTGCAGTAACAGTTTGAATTTCTAGGTTTCACTGCGTTTTCTCCTATATTGACAGATGCAGTTCGAACTCTAAATCAAACACGGTTTGTGCTAGCTTCTTGAAAAGTGACACAATACAGTAGTTCTACGTTCTATCTCTAAGGTTTGTTTCCTCTTGATGTAGCCTTAAGCACAGGCTGGCGAATAACTCATTCAATGAAAGGCGTTGTTAGGCTGCCAAAAAACTACAGTCTCCTGAAATCACAACATACATTTTTTCATCCAATCTTCATGATACTTTCAAGTAATGATCAGTACACCAATCCCACTTGGATGCCCAAGTTTCGTTCTCCTACGTTGAAGCATCCGTTTGCAGTAACAGTTTGAATTTTTAGGTTTCACTCTGTTTTCTCCTATATTGACAGATGCAGTTCGAACTCTAAATCAAACACGGTTTTGTGCTAGCTTTCTTGAAACTTGACACAATACAGTAGTTCTACGTTCTATCTCTAAGGTTTGTTTCCTCTTGATGTAGCCTTAAGCACAGGCTGGCGAATAACTCATTCAATGAAAGGCGTTGTTAGGCTGCAAAAAACTACAGTCTCCTGAAATCACAACATATATTTTTTTTCCGACCTTCCTGATACTTTCAAATAATGAGCAGTACTCCAATCAAACTTGGATGTCCAAGTTTCGTTCTCCTACGTTGAAGCATCCGTTTGCAGTAACAGTTTGAATTTTTAGGTTTCACTCTGTTTTCTTCTATATTGACAGATGCAGTTAGAACTCTAAATCAAACACGGTTTGTGCTAGCTTCTTGAAACGTGACACAATACAGTAGTTCTACGTTCTATCTCTAAGGTTTGTTTCCTCTTGATGTAGCCTAATACAGGGACTCGCGAATAACACTTATATTGAAAGGGGTTGCCAAACTTCCAAAAACTAGAGTCTCCTGAAATCTCAACATACATTTTTTCATCCAATCTTCATGATACTTTCAAGTAATGATCAGTACACCAATCCCACTTGGATGCCCAAGTATCGTTCTCCTACGTTGAAGCATCCGTTTGCAGTAACAGTTTGAATTTTAGGTTTCACTGCGTTTTCTCCTATATTGACAGATGCAGTTCGAACTCTAAATCAAACACGGTTTGTGCTAGCTTCTTGAAACGTGACACAATACAGTAGTTTCTACGTTCTATCTCTAAGGTTTGTTTCCTCTTGATGTAGCCTTAAGCACAGGCTGGCGAATAACTCATTCAATGAAAGGCGTTGTTAGGCTGCCAAAAAACTACAGTCTCCTGAAATCACAACATACATTTTTTCATCCAATCTTCATGATACTTTCAAGTAATGATCAGTACACCAATCCCACTTGGATGCCCAAGTTTCGTTCTCCTACGTTGAAGCATCCGTTTGCAGTAACAGTTTGAATTTTTAGGTTTCACTGCGTTTTCTTCTATATTGAGAGATGCAGTTCGAACTCTAAATCAAACACGGTTTGTGCTAGCTTCTTGAAACTTGACACAATACAGTAGTTCTACGTTCTATCTCTAAGGTTTGTTTCCTCTTGATGTAGCCTTAAGCACAGGCTGGCGAATAACTCATTCAATGAAAGGCGTTGTTAGGCTGCCAAAAAACTACAGTCTCCTGAAATCACAACATACATTTTTTCATCCAATCTTCATGATACTTTCAAGTAATGATCAGTACACCAATCCCACTTGGATGCCCAAGTTTCTTTCTCCTACGTTGAAGCATCCGTTGCAGTAACAGTTTGAATTTTTAGGTTCACTCTGTTTTCTCCTATATTGACAGATGCAGTTCGAACTCTAAATCAAACACGGTTTGTGTTAGCTTCTTGAAACTTGACACAATACAGTAGTTCTACGTTTTATCTCTAAGGTTTGTTTCCTCTTGATGTAGCCTTAAGCACAGGCTGGCGAATAACTCATTCAATGAAAGGCGTTGTTAGGCTGCCAAAAAACTACAGTCTCCTGAAATCACAACATATATTTTTTTTCCGACCTTCCTGATACTTTCAAATAATGAGCAGTACTCCAATCAAACTTGGATGTCCAAGTTTCGTTCTCCTACGTTGAAGCATCCGTTTGCAGTAACAGTTTGAATTTTTAGGTTTCACTCTGTTTTCTTCTATATTGACAGATGCAGTTAGAACTCTAAATCAAACACGGTTTGTGCTAGCTTCTTGAAACGTGACACAATACAGTAGTTCTACGTTCTATCTCTAAGGTTTGTTTCCTCTTGATGTAGCCTAATACAGGGACTCGCGAATAACACTTATATTGAAAGGGGTTGCCAAACTTCCAAAAACTACAGTCTCCTGAAATCTCAACATACATTTTTTCATCCAATCTTCATGATACTTTCAAGTAATGATCAGTACACCAATCCCACTTGGATGCCCAAGTATCGTTCTCCTACGTTGAAGCATCCGTTTGCAGTAACAGTTTGAATTTTTAGGTTTCACTGCGTTTTCTCCTATATTGACAGATGCAGTTCGAACTCTAAATCAAACACGGTTTGTGCTAGCTTCTTGAAACTTGACACAATACAGTAGTTCTACGTTCTATCTCTAAGGTTTGTTTCCTCTTGATGTAGCCTTAAGCACAGGCTGGCGAATAACTCATTCAATGAAAGGCGTTGTTAGGCTGCCAAAAAACTACAGTCTCCTGAAATCACAACATACATTTTTTCATCCAATCTTCATGATACTTTCAAGTAATGATCAGTACACCAATCCCACTTGGATGCCCAAGTTTCGTTCTCCTACGTTGAAGCATCCGTTTGCAGTAACAGTTTGAATTTTTAGGTTTCACTCTGTTTTCTCCTATATTGACAGATGCAGTTCGAACTCTAAGTCAAACACGGTTTGTGCTAGCTTCTTGAACGTGACACAATACAGTAGTTCTACGTTCTATCTCTAAGGTTTGTTTCCTCTTGATGTAGCCTTAAGCACAGGCTGGCGAATAACTCATTCAATGAAAGGCGTTGTTAGGCTGCCAAAAAACTACAGTCTCCTGAAATCACAACATATATTTTTTTTCCGACCTTCCTGATACTTTCAAATAATGAGCAGTACTCCAATCAAACTTGGATGTCCAAGTTTCGTTCTCCTACGTTGAAGCATCCGTTTGCAGTAACAGTTTGAATTTTAGGTTTCACTCTGTTTTCTTCTATATTGACAGATGCAGTTAGAACTCTAAATCAAACACGGTTTGTGCTAGCTTCTTGAAACGTGACACAATACAGTAGTTCTACGTTCTATCTCTAAGGTTTGTTTCCTCTTGATGTAGCCTAATACAGGGACTCGCGAATAACACTTATATTGAAAGGGGTTGCCAAACTTCCAAAACTAGAGTCTCCTGAAATCTCAACATACATTTTTTCATCCAATCTTCATGATACTTTCAAGTAATGATCAGTACACCAATCCCACTTGGATGCCCAAGTATCGTTCTCCTACGTTGAAGCATCCGTTTGCAGTAACAGTTTGAATTTTTAGGTTTCACTGCGTTTTCTCCTATATTGACAGATGCAGTTCGAACTCTAAATCAAACACGGTTTGTGCTAGCTTCTTGAAACGTGACACAATACAGTAGTTCTACGTTCTATCTCTAAGGTTTGTTTCCTCTTGATGTAGCCTTAAGCACAGGCTGGCGAATAACTCATTCAATGAAAGGCGTTGTTAGGCTGCCAAAAAACTACAGTCTCCTGAAATCACAACATACATTTTTTCATCCAATCTTCATGATACTTTCAAGTAATGATCAGTACACCAATCCCACTTGGATGCCCAAGTTTCGTTCTCCTACGTTGAAGCATCCGTTTGCAGTAACAGTTTGAATTTTTAGGTTTCACTGCGTTTTCTTCTATATTGAGAGATGCAGTTCGAACTCTAAATCAAACACGGTTTGTGCTAGCTTCTTGAAACTTGACACAATACAGTAGTTCTACGTTCTATCTCTAAGGTTTGTTTCCTCTTGATGTAGCCTTAAGCACAGGCTGGCGAATAACTCATTCAATGAAAGGCGTTGTTAGGCTGCCAAAAAACTACAGTCTCCTGAAATCACAACATACATTTTTTCATCCAATCTTCATGATACTTTCAAGTAATGATCAGTACACCAATCCCACTTGGATGCCCAAGTTTCTTTCTCCTACGTTGAAGCATCCGTTTGCAGTAACAGTTTGAATTTTTAGGTTTCACTCTGTTTTCTCCTATATTGACAGATGCAGTTCGAACTCTAAATCAAACACGGTTTGTGTTAGCTTCTTGAAACTTGACACAATACAGTAGTTCTACGTTTTATCTCTAAGGTTTGTTTCCTCTTGATGTAGCCTTAAGCACAGGCTGGCGAATAACTCATTCAATGAAAGGCGTTGTTAGGCTGCCAAAAAACTACAGTCTCCTGAAATCACAACATATATTTTTTTTCCGACCTTCCTGATACTTTCAAATAATGAGCAGTACTCCAATCAAACTTGGATGTCCAAGTTTCGTTCTCCTACGTTGAAGCATCCGTTTGCAGTAACAGTTTGAATTTTTAGGTTTCACTCTGTTTTCTTCTATATTGACAGATGCAGTTAGAACTCTAAATCAAACACGGTTTGTGCTAGCTTCTTGAAACGTGACACAATACAGTAGTTCTACGTTCTATCTCTAAGGTTTGTTTCCTCTTGATGTAGCCTTAAGCACAGGCTGGCGAATAACTCATTCAATGAAAGGCGTTGTTAGGCTGCCAAAAAACTACAGTCTCCTGAAATCACAACATACATTTTTTCATCCAATCTTCATGATACTTTCAAGTAATGATCAGTACACCAATCCCACTTGGATGCCCAAGTTTCGTTCTCCTACGTTGAAGCATCCGTTTGCAGTAACAGTTTGAATTTTTAGGTTTCACTGCGTTTTCTCCTATATTGACAGATGCAGTTCGAACTCTAAATCAAACACGGTTTGTGCTAGCTTCTTGAAACGTGACACAATACAGTAGTTCTAAGTTCTATCTCTAAGGTTTGTTTCCTCTTGATGTAGCCTTAAGCACAGGCTGGCGAATAACTCATTCAATGAAAGGCGTTGTTAGGCTGCCAAAAAACTACAGTCTCCTGAAATCACAACATACATTTTTTCATCCAATCTTCATGATACTTTCAAGTAATGATCAGTACACCAATCCCACTTGGATGCCCAAGTTTCGTTCTCCTACGTTGAAGCATCCGTTTGCAGTAACAGTTTGAATTTTTAGGTTTCACTCTGTTTTCTCCTATATTGACAGATGCAGTTCGAACTCTAAATCAAACACGGTTTGTGCTAGCTTCTTGAAACGTGACACAATACAGTAGTTCTACGTTCTATCTCTAAGGTTTGTTTCCTCTTGATGTAGCCTTAAGCACAGGCTGGCGAATAACTCATTCAATGAAAGGCGTTGTTAGGCTGCCAAAAAACTACAGTCTCCTGAAATCACAACATATATTTTTTTTCCGACCTTCCTGATACTTTCAAATAATGAGCAGTACTCCAATCAAACTTGGATGTCCAAGTTTCGTTCTCCTACGTTGAAGCATCCGTTTGCAGTAACAGTTTGAATTTTTAGGTTTCACTCTGTTTTCTTCTATATTGACAGATGAAGTTCGAACTCTAAATCAAACACGGTTTGTGCTAGCTTCTTGAAACGTGACACAATACAGTAGTTCTACGTTCTATCTCTAAGGTTTGTTTTCTCTTGATGTAGCCTAATACAGGGACTCGCGAATAACACTTATATTGAAAGGGGTTGCCAAACTTCCAAAAACTAGAGTCTCCTGAAATCTCAACATACATTTTTTCATCCAATCTTCATGATACTTTCAAGTAATGATCAGTACACCAATCCCACTTGGATGCCCAAGTATCGTTCTCCTACGTTGAAGCATCCGTTTGCAGTAACAGTTTGAATTTTTAGGTTTCACTGCGTTTTCTCCTATATTGACAGATGCAGTTCGAACTCTAAATCAAACACGGTTTGTGCTAGCTTCTTGAAACGTGACACAATACAGTAGTTCTACGTTCTATCTCTAAGGTTTGTTTCCTCTTGATGTAGCCTTAAGCACAGGCTGGCGAATAACTCATTCAATGAAAGGCGTTGTTAGGCTGCCAAAAAACTACAGTCTCCTGAAATCACAACATACATTTTTTCATCCAATCTTCATGATACTTTCAAGTAATGATCAGTACACCAATCCCACTTGGATGCCCAAGTTTCGTTCTCCTACGTTGAAGCATCCGTTTGCAGTAACAGTTTGAATTTTTAGGTTTCACTGCGTTTTCTTCTATATTGACAGATGCAGTTCGAACTCTAAATCAAACACGGTTTGTGCTAGCTTCTTGAAACTTGACACAATACAGTAGTTCTACGTTCTATCTCTAAGGTTTGTTTCCTCTTGATGTAGCCTTAAGCACAGGCTGGCGAATAACTCATTCAATGAAAGGCGTTGTTAGGCTGCCAAAAAACTACAGTCTCCTGAAATCACAACATACATTTTTTCATCCAATCTTCATGATACTTTCAAGTAATGATCAGTACACCAATCCCACTTGGATGCCCAAGTTTCTTTCTCCTACGTTGAAGCATCCGTTTGCAGTAACAGTTTGAATTTTTAGGTTTCACTCTGTTTTCTCCTATATTGACAGATGCAGTTCGAACTCTAAATCAAACACGGTTTGTGCTAGCTTCTTGAAACTTGACACAATACAGTAGTTCTACATTCTATCTCTAAGGTTTGTTTCCTCTTGATGTAGCCTTAAGCACAGGCTGGCGAATAACTCATTCAATGAAAGGCGTTGTTAGGCTGCCAAAAAAACTACAGTCTCCTGAAATCACAACATACATTTTCTCATTCAATCTTCATGATACTTTCAAGTAATGATCAGTACACCAATCCCACTTGGATGCCCAAGTTTCGTTCTCCTACGTTGAAGCATCCGTTTGCAGTAACAGTTTGAATTTTTAGGTTTCACTCTGTTTTCTCCTATATTGACAGATGCAGTTCGAACTCTAAATCAAACACGGTTTGTGCTAGCTTCTTGAAACTTGACACAATACAGTAGTTCTACGTTTTATCTCTAAGGTTTGTTTCCTCTTGATGTAGCCTTAAGCACAGGCTGGCGAATAACTCATTCAATGAAAGGCGTTGTTAGGCTGCCAAAAAACTACAGTCTCCTGAAATCACAACATATATTTTTTTTCCGACCTTCCTGATACTTTCAAATAATGAGCAGTACTCCAATCAAACTTGGATGTCCAAGTTTCGTTCTCCTACGTTGAAGCATCCGTTTGCAGTAACAGTTTGAATTTTTAGGTTTCACTCTGTTTTCTTCTATATTGACAGATGCAGTTAGAACTCTAAATCAAACACGGTTTGTGCTAGCTTCTTGAAACGTGACACAATACAGTAGTTCTACGTTCTATCTCTAAGGTTTGTTTCCTCTTGATGTAGCCTAATACAGGGACTCGCGAATAACACTTATATTGAAAGGGATTGCCAAACTTCCAAAAACTAGAGTCTCCTGAAGTCTCAACATACATTTTTTTCATCCAATCTTCATGATACTTTCAAGTAATGATCAGTACACCAATCCCACTTGGATGCCCAAGTTTCGTTCTCCTACGTTGAAGCATCCGTTTGCAGTAACAGTTTGAATTTTTAGGTTTCACTCTGTTTTCTCCTATATGGACAGATGCAGTTCGAACTCTAAATCAAACACGGTTTGTGCTAGCTTCTTGAAACTTGACACAATACAGTAGTTCTACGTTCTATCTCTAAGGTTTGTTTCCTCTTGATGTAGCCTTAAGCACAGGCTGGCGAATAACTCATTAATGAAAGGCGTTGTTAGGCTGCCAAAAAACTACAGTCTCCTGAAATCACAACATATATTTTTTTTCCGACCTTCCTGATACTTTCAAATAATGAGCAGTACTCCAAACAAACGTGGATGTCCAAGTTTCGTTCTCCTACGTTGAAGCATCCGTTTGCAGTAACAGTTTGAATTTTTAGGTTTCACTGCGTTTTCTTCTATATTGACAGATGCAGTTCGAACTCTAAATCAAACACGGTTTGTGCTAGCTTCTTGAAACGTGACACAATACAGTAGTTCTACGTTCTATCTCTAAGGTTTGTTTCCTCTTGATGTAGCCTAATACAGGGACTCGCGAATAACACTTATATTGAAAGGGGTTGCCAAACTTCCAAAAACTAGAGTCTCCTGAAATCTCAACATACATATTTTCATCCAATCTTCATGATACTTTCAAGTAATGATCAGTACACCACTCCCACTTGGATGCCCAAGTATCGTTCTCCTACGATGAAGCATCCGTTTGGAGTAACAGTTTGAATTTTTAGGTTTCACTCTGTTTTCTCCTATATTGACAGATGCAGTTCGAACTCTAAATCAAACACGGTTTGTGCTAGCTTCTTGAAACGTGACACAATACAGTAGTTCTACGTTCTATCTCTAAGATTTGTTTCCTCTTGATGTAGCCTAATACAGGGACTCGCGAATAACACTTATATTGAAAGGGGTTGCCAAACTTCCAAAAACGAGAGTCTCCTGAAATCTCAACATACATATTTTCATCCAATCTTCATGATACTTTCAAGTAATGATCAGTACACCACTCCCACTTGGATGCCCAAGTATCGTTCTCCTACGATGAAGCATCCCTTTGCAGTAACAGTTTGAATTTTTAGGTTTCACTGCGTTTTCTTCTATATTGACAGATGCAGTTCGAACTCTAAATCAAACACGGTTTGTGCTAGCTTCTTGAAACGTGACACAATACAGTAGTTCTACGTTCTATCTCTAAGGTTTGTTTCCTCTTGATGTAGCCTTAAGCACAGGCTGGCGAATAACTCATTCAATGAAAGGCGTTGTTAGGCTGCCAAAAAACTACAGTCTCCTGAAATCACAACATACATTTTTTCATCCAATCTTCATGATACTTTCAAGTAATGATCAGTACACCAATCCCACTTGGATGCCCAAGTTTCGTTCTCCTACGTTGAAGCATCCGTTTGCAGTAACAGTTTGAATTTTTAGGTTTCACTGCGTTTTCTCCTATATTGACAGATGCAGTTCGAACTCTAAATCAAACACGGTTTGTGCTAGCTTCTTGAAACGTGACACAATACAGTAGTTCTACGTTCTATCTCTAAGGTTTGTTTCCTCTTGATGTAGCCTTAAGCACAGGCTGGCGAATAACTCATTCAATGAAAGGCGTTGTTAGGCTGCCAAAAAACTACAGTCTCCTGAAATCACAACATACATTTTTTCATCCAATCTTCATGATACTTTCAAGTAATGATCAGTACACCAATCCCACTTGGATGCCCAAGTTTCATTCTCCTACGTTGAAGCATCCGTTTGCAGTAACAGTTTGAATTTTTAGGTTTCACTCTGTTTTCTCCTATATTGACAGATGCAGATCGAACTCTAAATCAAACACGGTTTGTGCTAGCTTCTTGAAACTTGACACAATACAGTAGTTCTACGTTCTATCTCTAAGGTTTGTTTCCTCTTGATGTAGCCTTAAGCACAGGCTGGCGAATAACTCATTCAATGAAAGGCGTTGTTAGGCTGCCAAAAAACTACAACTCCTGAAATCACAACATATATTTTTTTTCCGACCTTCCTGATACTTTCAAATAATGAGCAGTACTCCAATCAAACTTGGATGTCCAAGTTTCGTTCTCCTACGTTGAAGCATCCGTTTGCAGTAACAGTTTGAATTTTTAGGTTTCACTGCGTTTTCTTCTATATTGACAGATGCAGTTAGAACTCTAAATCAAACACGGTTTGTGCTAGCTTCTTGAAACGTGACACAATACAGTAGTTCTACGTTCTATCTCTAAGGTTTGTTTCCTCTTGATGTAGCCTTAAGCACAGGCTGGCGAATAACTCATTCAATGAAAGGCGTTGTTAGGCTGCCAAAAAACTACAGTCTCCTGAAATCACAACATAATTTTTTCATCCAATCTTCATGATACTTTCAAGTAATGATCAGTACACCAATCCCACTTGGATGCCCAAGTTTCGTTCTCCTACGTTGAAGCATCCGTTTGCAGTAACAGTTTGAATTTTTAGGTTTCACTCTGTTTTCTCCTATATTGACAGATGCAGTTCGAACTCTAAATCAAACACGGTTTGTGCTAGCTTCTTGAAACTTGACACAATACAGTAGTTCTACGTTCTATCTCTAAGGTTTGTTTCCTCTTGATGTAGCCTTAAGCACAGGCTGGCGAATAACTCATTCAATGAAAGGCGTTGTTAGGCTGCCAAAAAACTACAGTCTCCTGAAATCACAACATACATTTTTTCATCCAATCTTCATGATACTTTCAAGTAATGATCAGTACACCAATCCCACTTGGATGCCCAAGTTTCGTTCTCCTACGTTGAAGCATCCGTTTGCAGTAACAGTTTGAATTTTTAGGTTTCACTCTGTTTTCTCCTATATTGACAGATGCAGTTCGAACTCTAAATCAAACACGGTTTGTGCTAGCTTCTTGAAACTTGACACAATACAGTAGTTCTACGTTCTATCTCTAAGGTTTGTTTCCTCTTGATGTAGCCTTAAGCACAGGCTGGCGAATAACTCATTCAATGAAAGGCGTTGTTAGGCTGCCAAAAAACTACAGTCTCCTGAAATCACAACATATATTTTTTTTCCGACCTTCCTGATACTTTCAAATAATGAGCAGTACTCCAATCAAACTTGGATATCCAAGTTTCGTTCTCCTACGTTGAAGCATCCGTTTGCAGTAACAGTTTGAATTTTTAGGTTTCACTCTGTTTTCTTCTATATTGACAGATGCAGTTCGAACTCTAAATCAAACACGGTTTGTGCTAGCTTCTTGAAACGTGACACAATACAGTAGTTCTAGGTTCTATCTCTAAGGTTTGTTTCCTCTTGATGTAGCCTAATACAGGGACTCGCGAATAACACTTATATTGAAAGGGGTTGCCAAACTTCCAAAAACTAGAGTCTCCTGAAATCTCAACATACATATTTTCATCCAATCTTCATGATACTTTCAAGTAATGATCAGTACACCACTCCCACTTGGATGCCCAAGTTTCGTTCTCCTACGTTGAAGCATCCGTTTGCAGTAACAGTTTGAATTTTTAGGTTTCACTCTGTTTTCTCCTATATTGACAGATGCAGTTCGAACTCTAAATCAAACACGGTTTGTGCTAGCTTCTTGAAACTTGACACAATACAGTAGTTCTACGTTCTATCTCTAAGGTTTGTTTCCTCTTGATGTAGCCTTAAGCACAGGCTGGCGAATAACTCATTCAATGAAAGGCGTTGTTAGGCTGCCAAAAAACTACAGTCTCCTGAAATCACAACATACATTTTTTCATCCAATCTTCATGATACTTTCAAGTAATGATCAGTACACCAATCCCACTTGGATGCCCAAGTTTCGTTCTCCTACGTTGAAGCATCCGTTTGCAGTAACAGTTTGAATTTTTAGGTTTCACTCTGTTTTCTCCTATATTGAGAGATGCAGTTCGAACTCTAAATCAAACACGGTTTGTGCTAGCTTCTTGAAACTTGACACAATACAGTAGTTCTACGTTCTATCTCTAAGGTTTGTTTCCTCTTGATGTAGCCTTAAGCACAGGCTGGCGAATAACTCATTCAATGAAAGGCGTTGTTAGGCTGCCAAAAAACTACAGTCTCCTGAAATCACAACACATATTTTTTTTCCGACCTTCCTGATACTTTCAAATAATGAGCAGTACTCCAATCAAACTTGGATGTCCAAGTTTCGTTCTCCTACGTTGAAGCATCCGTTTGCAGTAACAGTTTGAATTTTTAGGTTTCACTCTGTTTTCTTCTATATTGACAGATGCAGTTAGAACTCTAAATCAAACACGGTTTGTGCTAGCTTCTTGAAACGTGACACAATACAGTAGTTCTACGTTCTATCTCTAAGGTTTGTTTCCTCTTGATGTAGCCTAATACAGGGACTCGCGAATAACACTTATATTGAAAGGGGTTGCCAAACTTCCAAAAACTAGAGTCTCCTGAAATCTCAACATACATTTTTTCATCCAATCTTCATGATACTTTCAAGTAATGATCAGTACACCAATCCCACTTGGATGCCCAAGTATCGTTCTCCTACGTTGAAGCATCCGTTTGCAGTAACAGTTTGAATTTTTAGGTTTCACTGCGTTTTCTCCTATATTGACAGATGCAGTTCGAACTCTAAATCAAACACGGTTTGTGCTAGCTTCTTGAAACGTGACACAATACAGTAGTTCTACGTTCTATCTCTAAGGTTTGTTTCCTCTTGATGTAGCCTTAAGCACAGGCTGGCGAATAACTCATTCAGTGAAAGGCGTTGTTAGGCTGCCAAAAAACTACAGTCTCCTGAAATCACAACATACATTTTTTCATCCAATCTTCATGATACTTTCAAGTAATGATCAGTACACCAATCCCACTTGGATGCCCAAGTTTCGTTCTCCTACGTTGAAGCATCCGTTTGCAGTAACAGTTTGAATTTTTAGGTTTCACTCTGTTTTCTCCTATATTGACAGATGCAGTTCGAACTCTAAGTCAAACACGGTTTGTGCTAGCTTCTTGAAACGTGACACAATACAGTAGTTCTACGTTCTATCTCTAAGGTTTGTTTCCTCTTGATGTAGCCTTAAGCACAGGCTGGCGAATAACTCATTCAATGAAAGGCGTTGTTAGGCTGCCAAAAAACTACAGTCTCCTGAAATCACAACATATATTTTTTTTCCGACCTTCCTGATACTTTCAAATAATGAGCAGTACTCCAATCAAACTTGGATGTCCAAGTTTCGTTCTCCTACGTTGAAGCATCCGTTTGCAGTAACAGTTTGAATTTTTAGGTTTCACTGCGTTTTCTTCTATATTGACAGATGCAGTTAGAACTCTAAATCAAACACGGTTTGTGCTAGCTTCTTGAAACGTGACACAATACAGTAGTTCTACGTTCTATCTCTAAGGTTTGTTTCCTCTTGATGTAGCCTTAAGCACAGGCTGGCGAATAACTCATTCAATGAAAGGCGTTGTTAGGCTGCCAAAAAACTACAGTCTCCTGAAATCACAACATAATTTTTTCATCCAATCTTCATGATACTTTCAAGTAATGATCAGTACACCAATCCCACTTGGATGCCCAAGTTTCGTTCTCCTACGTTGAAGCATCCGTTTGCAGTAACAGTTTGAATTTTTAGGTTTCACTCTGTTTTCTCCTATATTGACAGATGCAGTTCGAACTCTAAATCAAACACGGTTTGTGCTAGCTTCTTGAAACTTGACACAATACAGTAGTTCTACGTTCTATCTCTAAGGTTTGTTTCCTCTTGATGTAGCCTTAAGCACAGGCTGGCGAATAACTCATTCAATGAAAGGCGTTGTTAGGCTGCCAAAAAACTACAGTCTCCTGAAATCACAACATATATTTTTTTTCCGACCTTCCTGATACTTTCAAATAATGAGCAGTACTCCAAACAAACTTGGATGTCCAAGTTTCGTTCTCCTACGTTGAAGCATCCGTTTGCAGTAACAGTTTGAATTTTTAGGTTTCACTGCGTTTTCTTCTATATTGACAGATGCAGTTCGAACTCTAAATCAAACACGGTTTGTGCTAGCTTCTTGAAACGTGACACAATACAGTAGTTCTACGTTGTATCTCTAAGGTTTGTTTCCTCTTGATGTAGCCTTAAGCACAGGCTGGCGAATAACTCATTCAATGAAAGGCGTTGTTAGGCTGCCAAAAAACTACAGTCTCCTGAAATCACAACATACATTTTTTCATCCAATCTTCATGATACTTTCAAGTAATGATCAGTACACCAATCCCACTTGGATGCCCAAGTTTCGTTCTCCTACGTTGAAGCATCCGTTTGCAGTAACAGTTTGAATTTCTAGGTTTCACTGCGTTTTCTCCTATATTGACAGATGCAGTTCGAACTCTAAATCAAACACGGTTTGTGCTAGCTTCTTGAAACGTGACACAATACAGTAGTTCTACGTTCTATCTCTAAGGTTTGTTTCCTCTTGATGTAGCCTTAAGCACAGGCTGGCGAATAACTCATTCAATGAAAGGCGTTGTTAGGCTGCCAAAAAACTACAGTCTCCTGAAATCACAACATACATTTTTTCATCCAATCTTCATGATACTTTCAAGTAATGATCAGTACACCAATCCCACTTGGATGCCCAAGTTTCGTTCTCCTACGTTGAAGCATCCGTTTGCAGTAACAGTTTGAATTTTTAGGTTTCACTCTGTTTTCTCCTATATTGACAGATGCAGTTCGAACACTAAATCAAACACGGTTTGTGCTAGCTTCTTGAAACTTGACACAATACAGTAGTTCTACGTTCTATCTCTAAGGTTTGTTTCCTCTTGATGTAGCCTTAAGCACAGGCGGGCGAATAACTCATTCAATGAAATGCGTTGTTAGGCTGCCAAATAACTACAGTCTCCTGAAATCACAACATATATTTTTTTTCCGACCTTCCTGATACTTTCAAATAATGAGCAGTACTCCAATCAAACTTGGATGTCCAAGTTTCGTTCTCCTACGTTGAAGCATCCGTTTGCAGTAACAGTTTGAATTTTTAGGTTTCACTCTGTTTTCTTCTATATTGACAGATGCAGTTAGAACTCTAAATCAAACACGATTTGTGCTAGCTTCTTGAAACGTGACACAATACAGTAGTTCTACATTCTATCTCTAAGGTTTGTTTCCTCTTGATGTAGCCTAATACAGGGACTCGTGAATAACACTTATATTGAAAGGGGTTGCCAAACTTCCAAAAACTAGAGTCTCCTGAAATCTCAACATACATTTTTTCATCCAATCTTCATGATACTTTCAAGTAATGATCAGTACACCAATCCCACTTGAATGCCCAAGTATCGTTCTCCTACGTTGAAGCATCCGTTTGCAGTAACAGTTTGAATTTTTAGGTTTCACTGCGTTTTCTCCTATATTGACAGATGCAGTTCGAACTCTAAATCAAACACGGTTTGTGCTAGCTTCTTGAAACGTGACACAATACAGTAGTTCTACGTTCTATCTCTAAGGTTTGTTTCCTCTTGATGTAGCCTTAAGCACAGGCTGGCGAATAACTCATTCAGTGAAAGGCGTTGTTAGGCTGCCAAAAAACTACAGTCTCCTGAAATCACAACATACATTTTTTCATCCAATCTTCATGATACTTTCAAGTAATGATCAGTACACCAATCCCACTTGGATGCCCAAGTTTCGTTCTCCTACGTTGAAGCATCCGTTTGCAGTAACAGTTTGAATTTTTAGGTTTCACTCTGTTTTCTCCTATATTGACAGATGCAGTTCGAACTCTAAGTCAAACACGGTTTGTGCTAGCTTCTTGAAACGTGACACAATACAGTAGTTCTACGTTCTATCTCTAAGGTTTGTTTCCTCTTGATGTAGCCTTAAGCACAGGCTGGCGAATAACTCATTCAATGAAAGGCGTTGTTAGGCTGCCAAAAAACTACAGTCTCCTGAAATCACAA